>NC_052352.1:69140108-69148823 GCF_009727055.1 Benincasa hispida
AGTATACGATTCTTAATAATCCTTCTTCCCTTTACAAAATCCAATAGAGCCCACACCTTCTAAGGGCTCAACCAGAGGGGTTCATTGTTCCAAATAAAGTGCAAAGATTTGCAAGCTTAATAGGTCCATTTATGGCTGAAACAAGCATCTAGATCTTGTAATATTAGATTAATAGCTATCAAATCATTTGGCTTTGATTAGAATATTGATGAGCCTTGTGTTTACAAGAAAATCATCAACAGCTAAGTAGCTTTCCGGTATTGTATGTGGATGATATCCTACTTATTGGGAATGATGTAGGTTTTCTGACTGACATTAAAAAGTGGTTAGTCGCTCAATTCCAAAAGAAAGATTTGGGAAGAGTGTAGTTTGTTCTAAGGGATCCAGATCATAAGGGATCGTAAGCACAAAAGGTTGGCCTTGCTTAGGCATCGTACATTGAAAAGATGTTGATCAGGTACTCGATGCAAAATTTGAAGAGGGGTTTATTACCTTTCAGGCATGAAATTATTTTGCCTAAGGAACAGTGCCCTAAGACACCTCAAGAGGTTGAGGAAATGAGATGGATTCCCTATACTTCAGTTGTTGGAAGCCTCATGTATGCAATTGTTATGTACTAGACCTGACATTTGTATGTGATGATAAAAATTTAGAAGCGCATATATTGATGCATGTCTGAGGTTATGCGTTTGTTCTCACGCGTCGGTGGTCATTGTGTTGGAGTGGAAAGTATGCATTGATCTCGTATTCAATGACCATGCGTTCCTATCACAAGTTTTCTTGCGCTCTCGCCAAGGTATAACGAGATCGCAAGTTTCTCAGGTGATCTGAGGTCGAACTCAGGGACTTGTAGCTAAATGTCATGAAGTAATTTGTTTGCGGCGAAGAATAAAGAATGTCGAGGGTGATGAGCTATGCACTACTCCTACTCCTTAACTAATAGATAAAGCAATAGAAGTATGACTGAGAGGTAGAGACACGACTACTGTTTAACGCGTAGTAAGATGTATGGGAAAAATAAGATATAAAAAGGCAGGGATGTCTACATCGCATCAATAAGCTCGACCGCAAGGGTAAACCCCAGCCAGCGCAAGCTTATGCAATTCATGCTTATACATACTGACGAAGAAAGCATGCAATGTGTAATAGCAACAGAGCTTTATTCCTAAGTCTCCATTCTTGCTTATTGTGATTCTTAATCTGACTTTCTCAAGCCTAGATTTTAACCTAGCTCTTCTCAAGTCTTAGGTTCTTTCTTTAGACTCTCTCTCGAGTAGCTCTAAATGGGTGATGGACGCATACATAAGACAAGTATGATCGTAGTTACATCTAACTCCTTAAGCACCACTGATCCCTATAATGAATAATACAACATAGTCCTACTATGTGTGTGAACCTCTCGAGCCATGAGAAGGTGTGTGGTGCCACATCGTTCAAGCCCTGAGATCAGCCCTTAAGGGAGCAATCTATCTACTTACTCTTACTTTGGGGAATGAGTGAATTCCATCTTGTGTAGCTAAGTTTCCAACTCCTAAATAAGACGAATCCCCAAAGTGGTAGGTTTGAGTTGGCGATCTGGCCACTTGCACCCATGCAAATCAAAGGACCACCCTCAAAGGTAGGAGTTCCCAACTCACTCAGGATTGAGGTCATATTACCTATGGTCATCCTAGTGAAGTGAAGTCTCGTTCATGAACAACGTTATATAACAAGACGTTAACACTTCGTGGTCAGTTCTTATACAAACTTTTTGTATAGGATGCCCGCTCGTATGTCACCACATGAATGATCAGGATTAGACTATCTGTAGCAAGTCACAACACTTGTAACTATTCTACAAAGCGAGTCGCATCTATAGCATTACTAGGATAAGGTTTCCCTCCTATATCCATATACTACAGACCATTTTGGGTATTAGTTAAGACATGATCCACTTGTATGTCTCCACATACATGCTTAAGTTACAAACGACAACTAGGGATTTTAGTTTATTGGTTTTGTGGTAAAGTAAATAAAACATCCAATGTTCATAGACAATAAGTGAAGAAAATATCATATATTATACATCATAAGCGTTTGTTCAAAATTGTGTTTACAAACTACAGGACATGAGAGTTTAGGGCATCATCATCAACAGTATCCACCCCTCGTTTCTTGGTAGCCTAAGTGGCAAACTTTCAAACACGATTCCAACTTTTTAGGGTTAGCCACAAGCACGTGGGCTGGACATCCTCAAATCTTGAAGTGGCATAAACTACCTTTAAGACCTCTCCATAACTCAAAAGGTGTTTCAGAAACACCTTTCGAGAGAACATTGTTCAATATGTAACATGCAGTCTCCACTACAAATCCCTAAAACGAGTCTGGAAGATGAGCATACCTCATCATATACTGAACCATGTCCAACAGGGTTCTGTTTCTCCTTTTTGATACACCACTAATGAAGTGTACCTGGGGTCGAGAGTTGGGACGTAATTCCATGTTCTATCATATAGTTCTGGAATTCTAAGTCCATATACTCTCCACAATGATCAGATCGTAGTGTTTTTATCTTCTTACCTAACAAGTTTTCAACTTCAGCCTTATACTCTTTGAACTTTTTAAAGGTGTCAGACTTACCTTGCATTAGTATAGATACCCATATCTTGAATAATCATCTATGAAAGAGATGAAATATTCATACCCACCTTGAGCTCTTACACTCATCGGACCATAGAGATCTAAATGTATAAACTTCAAGGTTTACTTGGCTCTATAACCTTTTCCAGTAAAAGGTCGTTTGGTCATTTTGCCTTGAAGGCATGATTCACATACCGACAAAGAGTTTTCTTCTAAACCATTTAGAAGTCCAAATTTCACAACCTTCTCAATCCTATTGAGGTTGATGTGACCTAACCTTAGATGTGAAAGATGAGTGTTTTCCTTAGTAGAAACTTTTGGTCTTTTTGCAGTTGTCATTGTTATGAATATTTCAGTATTAAGCAAGGTTTTTATGACTGATGGCCTTAGAACATATAAGTTATTTTCCATTGAACCAAAACTAATCTCCATATCATTCTTGAAAATAAACACTCTATTCCCAGAAAAGGAGTTATTCAATCATACAGGAAACTGAGATTAAGTTCCTTTTGATATGAGGAACTAAATAAACATTATCCAGTAATAGATAATGTTTCTTGTCCAAAAATAAGTTTAGCTTGCCTACAACAACAACTGAAACAAACTCACTAGTACTGACTCGAAGAGTAAACTTTCCATCTTACAACTTGTTCCAGGAACTAAATCCTTGCTAGGAAGAACTTACGTGATTAGTAGCACCTAAATCAAGTATCTAGGCAGAATAATCATCCTCTACCAAACATGTCTTCAAGATAAATAAATCACATTTATTGTCTTTAAACTTCTTCCTCTTCTGGAGAGTAGTGGAACTCGAATCAGAACCTAAATAAGCTCCAAGTTCCATTTTGGAGAACAATTCTCGTCGATGAACTTCATCAGAATAAGCAACAATTGCTTTCTCTTTTAGTCCCTTGACATTGAAGAAAGACCAGAGATTATCTTGGGAAATGACATTACTAGTTTCATTGTCATCCATCCTTTTTTGTTCAACTGTTAACGAAGTCTTTGACCAACTGTTGCATGCTTGTAGCAAATCTATCTAATTCACCTTTCTAGGTAGGTTCCCAGGTAGGGGTGTTACGTTTTCGTTAGCTTAAGTACCCCAACCTAGACAGAACCCGCCTTAGACAAAAGGTCCCTTATAGATAGATTTAATACAAAATTAATATTTTATGGAAATCAATTTATTCCTATTAAACCGATTCAAGAGATTAAACTTAGGTATCTAATCTGATTAGCATGAACTTAGGTATATCTCAATCCAATTTTAAAACCCTTTTAAAACATGAGTTCACCTAAGTTCACATGCAACTATTTCTTATTGATTTTAGTTCTAATTTCCATTATAATGCTTATAACATGAAACAAATAAAACCATCCATAATGTGAAGCAACACATACAAGGCATTCATAACTCTTATAAATAAGCCTAAGTGTCATGCTCCAGGCATTCTTCATTCGTTACTACTTGTATATAACACTTATATAACAAAGCAATGAAGCAAGCATACATGCTTCCATAAACTCTTATACTATCACTCTTATAATATAAAGATGATACATGAATATGCTTAATGCATGCATAAATATAACTCTTATATTTCATGATGCATGAGCATGCTTTCTTGTAATTTCATCATGCCAATTACGATATTATAACACTTATAATATATGATGCATGGATAAAATGCATAACCTAAGGTGGGTTTTAAATCTGTATGTCATACAATATGGCATATAAATAAACATACATCTCATGTACATTAAATAAAAGTTGATGAACTTGGATAATTAGCCTCAAATTCTAAAAAAAAAAAAAAAAAAAAGCTAACTATTACAAAGTGCAATGACTTTACTAGTTCAAACAGGCGAACCGGGTCTTGAACTGTCTAAGTGAAGATTGTGTCTCCTTGATTGTGTACCAAATCCTTGTGATCGCCTAGCAACGCTGTATAGGCATAAACAATCGTTTAGCAATGATCATGTAACTTTGACTATGCGGTGAAGCATGAACGCCACGCGATCGTGTAGTGTGCATTGTGCAACGCAAGCCTTAAATGATCAAGTAGATGACAATGATGCGATGAAGCATAATCGTCTAAATGATCACTGAGCAAGCGTAAGATATTGTATACTGCATGATTGTGTAGTTAGTGACTATGCGATGAAGCATGCTGAACTACACGATCGTTTAGTGCGCACGCCTTTTATTAAACGATGACTGTCAAAACTTTATGCGATCATTTACCTCAAGCATTCACATGATCAAGCAACCAATGCTACGCGATAGAGTAAACTCTTTACCCCATCATTTAGCATTAGTTATGAGATCGTTTAGTAAATACTACACGATCGGGCAGAACTTTTCTACATGATCGTTTAGCCAAATCTCAACGATCGTTTAACTTGGACTACACGATTTGACCAACCCTTGGTCTTCTTCCTTGATGAGAACTGCATCTCTATGCTTCAAAACTTCATCACGAACAAATCAAACAACTTCAAACACTTTGAATACAAACATGATTGCTTATTAATTATGCCTAAAAACATAGGGGCCCTTACAAATTAACACTTTGTAAACTTAAAGAATTCTTGAAACAGAGGCAATCATCCTGTAAACATCCATCAACACATCCCCAAATACATTTAACTCTTAAACACATTGCAAAACAAACTTAAAACCCACCACGACTGTAAAAGAAGTTCAATACAACAATGGAATTTGGTATATTAGAACAACCCGACTTTGATACCAATTGAAGGAAATCATAAACAGAGATCTCCATGAGTAGCGGAAGTGGATTGTTCCAAATTCCATTTAGATTGAACACAAACAATTACGATCTTACCGGAAATTAACAGATTATGCATATAGAGAAATTAAAGCATGCTATAATAAGATTCAAGGGATAGAGTATACGTACCTTTGAAGAACCATTCTTCACGTATCCCTTGATTAGTCTCCAATGTGTCCAGCAACAGCACTCGAATGCAACATACAGACCACCAACAACACATACAACTTGATGCTCCTCGAACCCAATCGAGTCCAACTCGATTCATAAATAGAGTAAGGGCACCACCACAAGTGTTACCTTGGTATTCTCGGTGTGAGAATCCAGGAGTTGTGGGCTCGTATGATCTTGGCTTGAGGAAGAGAGGAGGTATGCGATCGAGTAGACGATCAAGTAAGTGGGAGATATGAACACTGTCTATCACATAGATGACGTACTCGATCGTTTAGTAAATGGCAGCCTATCACATAGACTTTGCTACTCGATCGTGTAATAATGATAAGATGAGTAACTATCGTATAATCAACTCTAAGAGATCGTGTATGCTCTCAACATTTATCGCTTAGTAAAAACAATTTTTACTTGATAGCCCTTTTCCGTGAGGATTTCCCGAATCATTCAACTTCTAAATTTGGAAAAAAAAATTTTCTTTTATCTCATGGTTACCACAAAACTTCCGATTATAGGATTGTATCAATAGCAGCGGAAGCATAAGGATCATCTAAGCACTCAAATTCACTAATTTTGGCATAATATAAAGCATGCTTCTACAGAAAAAATGGTTTCAAGACATACCTCTTGTAGAACTTCTTCAAAGCTCCATCTCTAGCTGCTATCTTCTCCATATCTTGTTGTAGACCACCTCAAGATCTTCCCCACTATTATTTTGATGCTCTAGATTGAGTTGTGGGACTCAAAACAAGCTTGAATCAAGGGATAAAGGAGAAAAGCTCACTGTTACAACTTTGTTGTCAACCTTTCTTCAAACCATTTTTTCTCTCAAAACTCTTTCCATTGCATGCTTGATTTTCACTCCAATCTTTTCATTATATTGCAGATCAACATGCAAAGAGAAGAGCTGCATGAGTTGTAGCTCATGCTTGGAGAAGACAAAGGCAAGATATTGCAATGTGTGAGCTAGTTTAAAGATGGATAATGGAAAAGACCATTTTTCTATTTTGTGTTTTTGTTTTCCAATTT
This sequence comes from Benincasa hispida, assembly GCF_009727055.1. Classification (NCBI taxonomy): domain Eukaryota; kingdom Viridiplantae; phylum Streptophyta; class Magnoliopsida; order Cucurbitales; family Cucurbitaceae; genus Benincasa; species Benincasa hispida. The sequence continues at coordinate 69,146,726 of NC_052352.1, forward strand.
TTCCAATTTTATCTAAAAATCAAATTTTGATTTAAAAAATCTATTTGATTTTAAAAATTTAAAATTAATTAATTTCATAAATTAGTTATCAAATAAAACTTAATTAATTTAATATCAAATATTAAATTAATTTTAACACATATCCATCTTTATATATTTAAATATAAATTCTCCTATTCCGTTTAATTCTAAAATTAAACATATAATTATATCTCATATAATTACTAATTCCCTTAATTCTAATTTGAATGTTTCAAATTAACTTATCACGCTATTCTAGAGCTAGTCCATTACGAGCTAGTAGGGGGACCTCGCGGACCTACAGATCATGGGCTCCAACGATCTGAGATTAATTGGCTAAACTCATTAGACCAAATTAATCTCCATTCATTAACTAATGGGTCATTCAACTAAAGCCCATAGTTGCACTCCCCTCACTATAGATACATTACGTCCACATGATTTAACCATAATCAGCAAGTCGACCCTTCACAGGTTGTTTGTAATAATGGCTGGGTCAAATATCTGTTTTACCCCTCGAGATTACGTCTTATTCCTCAAGTCCCTACTGATCCTCTAATGAACAACTGGTTTGTGATCCAATCACCAAATCAAACTCTCTCAGCCCAGTGAGAGGGTGGGGCCCCTTGTTCAAGACCTGGATTCAGTACTTGAGAGAACAACTTTTCTTCTATCCTTAAATCGGGTAGGCGTGAACTCCGTCTTGTACCTTATGTCCCTAGCTATCTATCCGGTCTTACCTCTGAAATAGGAGTCTTATTGAGCCGACGCTGTTGAGCCAACCCTTAACTATGCAAATCTAAGGGCAATCTCGAATAAACAGAAGTTCATAGTTAACTCAGGATTAAGATCGAGTTACCTAGGTCATCTAGGTGAAATAGTCAGTCTTAAATAGTAAACAACATTATAAATAAGAGTGACTTATTTCTTGGTCCTGATCTTATGCAAACTCATTGCATAGGATGCCCCCACTCCTCATGTCATAACATGTACGAATTAGAATCACATCATATGTAGCACTTTACAACTCTTTATAACAACTACAGAGTAGGCCACATCCAATGGTGTTATCAGAATAAGGTACTCAACCTCATTCATGTACCATAGATCATTTTGACTATATACTCGAACCTGATCCACTCTTATGTCTCCACATAAAGTTCAAGTACTCATACAATAGTCATGTGTCTTAGTTTATTGGATTTATACTTTCATACAATTTATGAGATCAATAACAAGTATATTGATTATAGAAAATGTTTATCATTTCACAAACTGCAAGTTTTAGGACATAAAACCCAACACCAATAACCTCCCACTCAATCGGTTATTAGAGAAAAATTTAATTATCATATAATTAACATATTATAAATAAATATGATAACGACCTTATCATACTATATTTATAACCTATAGTTTTAATATTTCATCATATGAAACATATAAACCATAGTTCTTTTTCTATTTTATGGTACTTAATATACATCATATTTATATTAGTTCCTCCATTTAATGTATCACATACATCACACTAATTATATCACATATAATTGAATTTCCTCTTGTTAATTTGAACACTTCAAACTAACCCAAAACCTTATTCTCAACTTGAACCCATTGAGTTACCAAGGGAACCTCATGAACCTGTAGCTTGAAGCTCCAATGGTACATGAATAACTGACTAAACTCTTTAGTCACGAGATCCACCATCCATTAACTACTGGGCACTCCACTAAAGATTGACAGCTGCACTCTTCTCACTACAGATATATTTCTGTGTTCATATGACCAATCAATAGTGCATAACTCTTCACAAATCGCTCGTAAGTACAGTTGAGCCAATTTACCATTTTACCCCTGTAGTTACATCTAATTCCTTAAGTACCACTGACTCCTCTAATGAACAATAAGTCATAGTCCTACTATGACTAAGTCCTCTCTTCCAAAGAAAGGGTGTGGCCACTATGTTCAAGACCCAGAATCAACCCTTAAGGGAGCAATTTATCTACTTACCCCTGCTTTGGGGAAGGAGTGAATTCTATCTTGTGTAATTGAGTTCCCAGCTCCCCAATCAGAC
>NC_052352.1:69148830-69153198 GCF_009727055.1 Benincasa hispida
AACGAGTAAAGGCATATCATGGAGAAGGTTGGCATCGCCAAGTGGATTCCGTGGAACTAAAGAACTTTGAATAAAGAAGGAAGTAGGTGGTCCCTGCATTATCAAATGATCACAACCCATCAGGGATGCAAGTTTTGGGAAACATCAATTCTTCAACTCTTCTCCACTACTCGGAATTTTTACTACATCTTTTCAATCCTGATCTATCCTTATTTTACTATCACATCTTTATTTAAAAAAAATGTGATAACGAGTTTTATTTTGTTTAAAATAATTTGACCCTCTCTCTGTTTTTCTTGCAATGATCGAGGCACTGGATTGCGGAGATGTTACGCGACGAAGTACTCATCTCACTCCATCATTGCAACCCAAAGAAGAGAGATCGCCGTAAGGATGGATGCGTTAACACAATGTGGGCATCGACGTAAAAATTTGGGGGTGTATTCTTCCTTATCTTTATTTCAATTTTTACGCTATCACATTGCATTTTAGTTTTCAATGTTTTATCACCGCATCCTCTTTGATCACCGCAATCATTTGACCAGTAGATAAATTTAGTAGTTTACCGCATTTTGTTTCTTCACCAAGTATGATTTCAATCATGAAAAATAAACTTCTATCTCTTTCGTATATATTAGAGTCAAGTTCGTCTTAAGATAGTCACCTCATGAAATATTTCTAAAAGTTAGGGGTTTGCTAGCTTTCTTTTAAACTCTCTTTACAACGCATTCTATGACCATCACATGACTTATTTTAATCTTTTGGCAATGAGGACATTGCTGCATTTTAAATTTGGTGGTAGGGTATTTGTTTTCGACCTTGTTATTTCTTTTTTTTTTTTTAAAAAAAAGTTTAATATTTTTGAGAATAACAACTCCACTGTCAACGATATGGGAAACCCATGTTGATAAGAGTTAAGTTGTGAAAGGCACTTATCCGTAGTTGGATGTCCACATGACACATGTGGGGGCAAGCCAAAACGAAAGTAAGTCACCAGGATCAACACATAAATCAATGACCGCAACTCCACTGCCAAATCGGTATGAGTTTAGTCTGAGAAAGAGTGCATTGCTCGTAGTTGGATGCATGCAAGACACCCGTGGGGGCAAGCCAAAATGAAGGCAAGGCACTCGGATCAGCGCAAGGTCAGAAAAAATAGCAATGAAGAAAATTTTTGTGCAATGATAAAATCATTTGACACCCCGGTAGAAAATTTCCTTTTTGAAATAAATCATGCGATGTTCNAGGATAAGGTATCCCTTCTTTATCCTTATACTACAGATCATTTAGGTTATTACTTAAGGCATGATCCACTTGTATGTCTCACATACATGCTTAAGTTTACATGAAATAACCATGAATCTTAGTTTATTGGATATGAGTAAAGGCAAATAAGAGACCACCGGGAGAATTAGGACACCAATCCCAACAATCTCCCACTTGTCCTAATGCCTCGGGAGACTAATGTACAATACATAAATACAATACAATATACAATAAACTAGGGCATACTCTATACCCCAGTATCATCTCCCATTTTCCCTAGACAAGGTGCCACATGTCCCGTAGACCCAGACTCTCCAGATGACCCTCGAACACTTTAGCCATGAGAGCCTTTCTAAATGAATCAGCAACATTGTGCTCCGACGCAATCTTTGTGACTATCACATCACCGTGATGCACAATCTTCTTGATCAAAAGATACTTTCGTTCAATATGTTTACCTCTACAATGACTCCGAGGTTCCTTAGAAATTGCCACAACCCCACTGTTATCACAATAGAGAGTGATCAACAATGACATATTTGGAACAACTTCCAAATCTGTAAGGAACTTCCTAAGCCAAACAACCTCTTTAGCAGCTTCACAAGTGGCTACGTATTCGGCTTCCACAGTGGAGTTCACGATGCATCCTTGCTTGATGCTTTGCCAAATTACAACCCATCCATTCAGAGTGAGCACTGACCCTGATGTCGATTTCCGAGAATCTCTATCAGTTTTAAAGTCAAAGTCTGTGTATCCTGTAAGGATCAAATCCTTATCTCCATACACGAGCATATAGTTCCTCGTTCTCTGAGGATACTTGTGGATCATTTTGACCGCAGTTCAATGATCTAATCCTAGATTGGACTGATAACAACTGACAATCCCTACTGCATAGGGAATCTAGTCAGGTCTAGTACGTTACATTGCATACATAAGGCTTCCAACAATCGAAGCATAGGGAATCTGTCTCATTTTCTCAACCTCTTGAGGTGTCTTAGGACACTGTTCCTTAGACAAAACAATTCCATGCTTGAAGGGTAATAAACCCCTCTTGGAATTCTACATCCTGTACCTGATCAACATTTTGTCAATGTACAATGCCTGAGACAAGGCCAACCTCTTATTCTTACGATCTCGAATTATCTGGATCCCTAGAACATACTGTGCCTCTCTCGAATATTTCATTTGGAATTGGGCCACTAGCCACTTCTTAATGTCATTTAGAAAACCTACATCATTCCCAATGAGTAGGATATCATCCACATACAGCACCAGGAAAGCTACTGAGCTGTTGATGATTTTCTTGTAAACACAAGGCTCATCAACGTTTTGATCAAAGCCAAATGATTTGACTGCACTATCAAATCTAATGTTACACGATCTTGATGCTTGTTTCAGCCTATAAATGGACTTATTAAGCTTACAAACTCTTTGCTCTTGATCTGAAATAATGAACCCCTTTGGATGAGTCATATAGATGGTCTCCTCAAGATTACCATTAAGAAAGGAAGTCTTGACGTCCGTTTGCCATATCTCATAATCATAAAATATGGCTCTGGACAAGAGAATTCTGATAGACTTTAACATGACAATAAGCGAGAAAGTTTCCCCGTAGTCCACTCCCTCGACCTGGGTATAACCCTTTGCCACGAGTCTAGGTTTAAAAGTCTAGACCTTTCCATCTACACCTCGTTTTCTTTTGTAGATCCACTTACACCCTATAGGTTTTACCCCATTAGGTTGATCCACAAGTTCTCAGGCTAATCCACTTACATTCTGTCTTTGGTAACTGAGTTCCCAGCTCCCCAATCAGACGAATTCTCAAAAAGGTAGGCTTGTTGAGTTGAAATAACGTTAGTCGAACTTCTTCAGCAGAGATGTTTGGACACAAAAGTATTGCAGATTTCAATAAACTTCGGAGGTGAGCGTGCGGGTCCTCGCCACGCCTTCCTCCAAATTGACCGTTAGTCTGGATCACTGTCAACATCACAGTTTCATTTCGAATCTACTTTTCGTCGAGGCAGCCTCATGATTCCTGGAGAGAAATCACAGAGGTTTGGCGTATGCATAGTCCCTAATGGGACTATTGCGATCGTCTTGCCACAGAGAATTGGATTCGCAATGACATTTATTATCGCTTTGGTGTCCATTTCAAGGCTGCTCCGCCATCTTTCTTTGTCTGATTGTGGTTGCTGTGACGGTCTCTCAAACTTCGTCTAAAAGTCCTCTCAATTCTCCGGGTCATAATTCGCCATAGATTGAGAGTCTGCAAAGAAATCACAAAAATTACGCGTTAGTAAACTATCTTGCCGAAGTCCAGCAACGGCACCAAAAACTTGTGCTTATATTTATGAAGTGGAAAATATGGATGATATCGTTGATGGAATTGGTTGTGCACTCAAGTTTCCCCAGGGAATTCAAGTGTAAATTCTCTGAGTTTCTGTAAGTCTAGGGTCGAACACAAGGACTTGTGAAAATAGATTGCGTTGGTGATTTTATGAAGACTTTGCGATAATCGGTTAATAAATAATTTGTTGGGTTTGTTTTTTGCGTTGATGAAAAATAAATAACAAATGCGGCAGAGTTTGAAAAAGAGTTGGTAAACGAGATGCGATGAATATACGTGAAGGGTTGAGAAGGGTTTGGCTAACACTCCCTAGAATGCGTTCATGCAATGCGATCATGCAAATGCATACAAGTAAACACCTCTCGGTGTGAATACATGCTTCTAAGGCTAGAACGATGCAATATGCGACAAGTCTACAGGGTCTACACATAACCTCTATTTCTATTTATGCGATGAATACATGTGGAGACAGATACATGCGATATATGCGATGAATACAGGTGTTGTAAAGTGCTACAAATGGTCTGATCCAGACCATTCATTGGAGACACGCGAGTGGGGTGTCTTATACAAAGAGTTTGTATAAGACCAGACCACGAGATGATTAGTCTCTTTATATACACCGTTGATAATTGAGACTTACATTTCAACTTAAAATGACCATAGTGACATGACCCTAATCCTTGAGTGTTTTGAGAACTCCTACCTATAAGGGCGGTCTTTTTGATTAGTATGGGTGAGAGTGACCAGATTGC
>NC_052352.1:69159453-69165066 GCF_009727055.1 Benincasa hispida
AATCATTATTTAAATTTGGGGGTGTGATAACGAGTAGAAATGCACGTTATCATAGTGCTAAGTTCTTAAACAATATTGGATTGCATTAATGAAATATGTTACTTTGCCTCCATTAAGCATAAATTCTATAATATTGCGTTCGCATGCATTCAGCACATTAGAACAGTTGATCTTTGTATTTTGTGCAGAATATGCGTTAACGCAATGCAAGATTGCGATCATAGGAAATCATTGGTCGAGCGCAATTTCAACGCAAGGCTTTGCGTTGATCATGCTCGCAAACATTCACCCAAGAAGGATCGCCACAACTTGGTCAGCGGAACATGGTGGGCGCATCCGGGTGAAAGGATAATTAAGAGCGATGGGACAGAAAGCTGATGACAGTCAAATCCAAATTAAGTTGACAGTTGATAACGGTCACAAAGTACATTCAACTTTATCGGTGACAATTATCCAGCGCATCAGTCAGGAATTAAAGCTGTCCCATCTGTACAACCAGAAGAGAGAAGACGCCTTTCACCATGGATGCTCTATAAATACCAAGGGCATTCTTCAGAGAAGGGGTTAACCAGTTGATTAGTTCACCGTTTAGTTCACGCCTCTGTCCATAGTTTTCCTTTCCATTTTAAGGCAGGGCAAGAGAAGAGTGGTGGCGCCGGAGATCGCTCAGGGAAACTCGAGAGATAACCTTGGGGCATAAGAGCAGAGAGTGGGCCGACTCTCACGAGAGCGAGATTATATTTTGAGCACGAGTAGAAACAGTGTAAACGCCTGACAGCAAGAGATTGCTACCAGGATCTTTATTATATACTTGAATTGTTATTTTGTACTTCATCCTCATATCTATACAATGGAAGTTCTATTTCTATATCTATTCACTCTCTTAATATGCAGGAGTAGCTAAACTAGTCGAATGGGTTGAGAAGAACTAAGCTAACATGACCTAGGAAGGTCATTGCTTGCGATTGTCTTGTTTTATGCTGTGAAAAATACCCTTTAGAGTTACTCGAGAGAGAGTCTAAAGAAAGAACCTAACGTCTCGAGAGAGCTAGGTTAGAATCTAGACTCGAGAGAGCAAGATTAGAACTGCATAAACAGGAGATAGGGACTTAGAGATAAGCTCTATTTGTCAAACTGCATCGCATGTATCCTAGAGATGGGAATGATATTATGTGGTCGCATATTTGTGTGGATGTCATGTTGTCATCGCATAAATAGAAATAGAGGTTTATGTGTAGACCATGTAGACTTGTCGCATATATTGCATATGTTCTAGCCTTAGAAGCCGTGGTATTCACACCGAGAGGTGGTTTACTATTGTATGCATATTGCATGATTGCACAGCATGAACGCATTCTAGAGAGTGTTAGCCGAAACCCTTCTCAACCCATTCACCGTATATTCATCGCATCTTCTGTTTACCAACTCTTTTCAAACTCTGCCGCATTTGTTATTTATTTTTCATCAACGCAAAAAACAAACCCAACAAATTATTTATTTAACCGGTTATCGCAAAGTCTTCATAAAAATCACCAACGCAATCTATTTTCACAAGTCCCTGTGTTCGACCCTAGACTTACCAGGAAACTCAGAGGAATTTACACTTGAATTTCGTTGGGGAAACTTAAGTGCACAACACAATTCCATCAACGTATATCATCCATATTTTCACTTCATAAATACAAGCATCTACTGCTCCCAGGGCACCACGAGGCCAAGCATGAATCTCACAATGTTAACATTAAGGGAGTAATGTTAGTGGAATTGACATATCATATATATCTTTTCCTCCTCTTGAATATTTTAAAAACCTAGGGTTTAGTTTACTTAGGAAAAACATGGCTAATGATTCCTTCCTCAAGAGACCCTTATCATGTATTAATTTTGACTTTTCCTTGTACATTCTTGAGTTCTCATAGGCTTCCAAGCATAGTTCCCCCAATTCCTGTAGTCCCAATAATCTCTCCTCCCGGCCTTGGGCTAAGTTCATATTACATTTCTTAACAGTCCAATATGCTCTATGCTCAGTTTCAACCGGTAGATGACATGCTTTTCCATGGACAAGCTTAAAGGGCGTTGTTCCAATAGAAGTCTTAAATGTAGTCCTGTAGGCCCAAATAGCATCATTAAGGCGCATGCTCCAATCTTTTCTGGTTGGATTGACAGTCTTTTCCAGGATACTTTTGACCGCACGATTATAGATTTCAGCTTGTTCGTTTTTTTGAGGGTGGTACGGAGTGGCAACCCAATGGTGAACTCCATACTTCCTCTTGAGTGCCTCGATGGTTCGATTGCAAAAATGAGTACCCTGATCACTAATTATAGCTTAAGGTATGCCAAACCTAGAAATGATGTTAGCTCTTAAGAAACCTGAAACCACAGCAGCATTGTTAGTCCTAGTGGGGATTGCCTCAACCCACTTTGAAACATAATCAACGGCCAAAAGAATATATAAGAAGCCATATGAAGAAGGAAAGGGACCCATGAAATCCATACCCCACACATAAAAAATTTCATACACCAACATAGAATTTAATGGCATCTCATTTATCCTAGACAAAGATCCTGATCTCTGACATCTCTCAAAAGACTTACAAAATGCAAAACAGTCAGCGAACAAAGAATTCCAAATCAACCCACTATCCAAAACTTTCCTAGCAGTTCTCTTAGGACTAAAATGCCCACCACAGGCCATCTCATGACAAAATGGAAGAACAGACTCAAACTCTTCATCTGGGACACCTCCTAATGATTTGGTCAGAACAAATCTTCCAAAGGTATGGTGGATCCCAAACAAAATACTTTGAATCACTCCTTAATTTGGCCTTCCTAAAACTAGGCATGTCGTAAGGGAACTTACCGATAACCAGAAAATTAACCATTTCAGCAATCTGGAAGAAGAACTCGTTTGGAAAATCCTTTTGCACAGGCTCAGGGTCCTCCTCTTGTACTATACTGCTCAAATGGTCAGCTACTAAGTTTCCTGCTTCCTTCCTATCCTTGATAGTCAAATTGATTTCCTGAAGGAGGATCATCCAATGCACAAGTAACAGGAAAACCAGGAATGTAAGAATAGAATTTATCTAAAGCAAAGACGATAGCCAGAAATTCTTTCTCTATCGTGGTGTAATTTATCTGGGAAGGATTCAGGGTCCTTGTTGCAAAACATATGACGTGACTCTTCTTGTCGACCCTTTGTCCTAGTACCGCTTCGACTGCTAGATTTCTAGCATTGCACATGATCTCGAATGGTACGTCACACCTTGGAGGTTGCAAAATCGGGGTGGTGGTCAGCTTCTCCTTTAAAGTGTCAAAGGCCTCCTGACACTTCCTGTCAAAATCAAATGGAACATCCTTCTGAAGCAATGTTGATAGTGGTAGTGCCAACTTTGAAAAATCCTTGATAAAACGCCTATAGAAATCTTTGCTACCAAGAAAAGAATGAATCTCCTTAACATATGTAAGATAGGGGAGGTAAGAAATAACATCTATCTTAGCTTTGTCTACCTCAATTCCCCTTTCAGAAACTAGATGTCCTAAAAAAATCCCATGAGAAGCCATAAAGTGACACTTTTTATAATTCAAAACAAGGTTAGCTTCAATGCACTGTCTCAATACTAAGATAGGATTATGCAAGCAATCCTTAAAAGACTCTCTGTAAACTGTAAAATCATCTACAAACATCTTTATGCACTTTTTTATAAAATCAGAAAATATACTCATCATACACCTTTGGAATGTACTTGGGGCATTGCAAAACCCAAATGGCATCCTTCTGAAGGCATACGTACCGTAAGTGCAGGTGAAAGTGGTCTTTTCCTGGTCTTCTTGGGCAATGGGGCTTTGGTAAAATCCATAGAAGCCATAAAAAAAAAAAAAACAGAAAAATGGTTTTTCAGCGAGCCGTTCCACCATTTGATCCAGAAAAGGGATAGAGAAATGATCTTTCTTGGTTACCTCGTTGAGCTTTTGGAAATTGATGCACATTCTCCACCCGTTTTGTACACGAGTGTGGCTCACTTTGTAGGTGTTACAAGTGTTGTAAAGTGCTACAAATGGTCTGATCCTGACCATTCGTGTATTAGACATGCGAGCGAGGATACTCTATACAAAGGAGTTTGTATAAGACCAGACCATGAAATGTTTAGTCTCGTTATATAACACCGTTCATGATGGAGACTTTCATTTCACTAGGATGACCATAGGTAACATGACCTTAATCTTGAGTGAGTTGGGAACTTCTGCCTATGAGGGCAGTTCTTTGATTTGCATGGGTGCGAGTGGCCAGATCGCCGACTCAAATCTACCACTTTGGGGATTCGTCTGATTGGGGAGCTAGGAACTCAGCTACACAAGATGGAATTCACTCATTCCCTAAAGCAGGGGTACCTGTAGTCCGATCAGCTGCATACACACCATTTCATTCGAATCTTACTTCGTCGAGGGCAGCCTCAAATGATTCCTGGAGAGAAATCAACAGAGTTGGGCGATGCATATCCCTAATGGGACCTGCGATCGTGGCCCACAAGAATGGAGTTCTGCAATGACTTATATCATTGTGGTGCTCCATTCAAGGCTGCTCCGTCCATTCTTCTTTGGTCTGATTGGTGGTCTGTTGACGGTCTCTGCGAAACTTCGTCTAAAAGTCCTCCTTCAATCTCGGTCATAAATCGCCATAGATGAGAGTCTGCCAGAAATCACAAAAATCCGTTAGTAAACTATCTTGCCGAAGTCCCCAGCAACGCACCAAAAACTGATCGCTATATTATTAAGTGAAAATGGATGATATACGTTGATGGAATGTGTTGTTCACTTAAGTTTCCCCAACGTGATCAAGTGTAAATTCTCCTAGTTTCTTGTAAAGTCTAGGATCGAACACAGGAGACTTGTAACAAATAGATTGCGTGGTGATTTTTATGAAGACTTTGCGATAAACCGGTTAAATAAATATTTGTTGGGTTTGTTTTTTGCGTTGATGAAAAAAAATAACAAATGCGGCAGAGTTTGAAAAGAGTTGTAAACAGAAGATGCGATGAATAGTTACGGGTTGAGAAGGTTTCGGCTAACACTCTCTATGAATGCTTCATGCTGTGCAGATCATGCAAATGCATACAAGTAAACACCTCTCGTGGTAATACCACTGGCTTCTAACTAGAACGTATGCAATATATGCGACAAGTCTACAGGGTCTACACATAAACCCATCTATTATGCGAGTGAATACATGCTGGAGACCAGATACCATGCGATATAGCGATGAATACAGTTGTAAAGTGCTACCAAATGTCCTGATCCAGACCATATGGTACTTACGACATGGTGGTGGATCTCTATAACAAAGGAGTTGTAAAGACCAGACCAGAATATTAGTCTCTTATATAAACCGTGTACATATGGAGACTTCATTTCACTAAAGAGACCATGGATGAACATGACCAATCCTGAGTGTAGTTGAGGAACTTCTACCTATAAGGGCGAGTTCTTTGATTAGTGATGGGTGACGAGTGGCCAAGATGCCGACTCAACAAACTCTCCCCTTGAGGGATTGTCTGAATTGGGAGCCTAGAACTCATGTACCACAAGACAGAATTCCACTCGATTCCCTAAATGTGT
>NC_052352.1:69165091-69180787 GCF_009727055.1 Benincasa hispida
GCATAGCTTAAGACATGCAACGCACATATTTGCGTTCCCTCCATTTTTCCTCAACAGTTATACCCAACCTTAATGATGAGACCGTGGGATATGTTGCTCACACGTTCCGCTCCCACTTACTATGAACATTCTCTCCATTCACCTTTGGTATTGACCTACCCAAACACCATCCTCTTAGTGGGGACCACTTCCAAGTTTCCTTAATGCGAGGATAGATTTCTCACGGTGTGAACTTTTAAGGAGAAAACGTGTAGAGATTTAAAAGTGAAGTATACATATACCCAAGTAGCCGTCCTCACCTGAATATTCTAGACAAGATGCATACTTAGTCAATTCCGACATTCACTCATTTTAATTGGATGTGTTTATTTAATTTGCTAAAAAACAACTCTTGCTTTTTGTAATTAAACAAGTTTGATTCAATCTCACAAAACATTAACAGAACTATCCATCAACTTTGCAATGCATGCAATCATTCATCTATTACATTCTAGGTAGTTCCCAGGTAGGGTGTTCCGTTTTCCATCAGCTTATACCCCAGTAGCAGAACCACCTTAGAAAAAGGTCCCTATAGATAGTTCGTACATTTAATCTTTTATTAGTCATATTTACATTAGCCCATAAAGAACGATTTAATCTTAACTGGGATTACTTAATTTTTAATCTCATTTGTTTAGAACATTATCTTAGGGTTTATCTCAATCAATTTATTTTAGACTCTTTTGAGGAACATTGAATTAAAACCTTATGTTTGCAATGATGTCTTCCTTATTGATTTTATTTCTATTTTTATTATTATAACACTTATAAAAAATGAAACAACTAAAAACCATCCACATTGTTAAGTAGATAGGTAATTTTATACTTTTATAAATTAATCTAGCTTGCTGCTTCATGTACATGTTTATTTATTATTATATATAATCTTTTTAACTTGTTAATGGAACCAAGCATTATATTTCTAACCCTTATCTATAACACTTGTAATATAAAGATGTGCAAGAATATGCCTCAATGCATGCATATATTATAACTCTTTATTATTGATACATTGAAGATGCTTTAATGTATTTAATCATGCAAGTACTATATTATAACTCTTATAATATAAAGATAATGCATGAATAATGCATAATTCTATGGTGTGTTTTCAAACTATATGCGCATACATATTATGAATATAATTAGTTAAACAAACATTCAATGATAACATTCAACAAAAATTGATGCGACCGGGATAATTAGCCTCAAAAAAATCGGAAATAAAACTATCTATTACATAAGCCAAATCAAGTCAACAGTTTCAAACAGTGAACCGGGTCTATGACACGCCCAGCGCGAAGCCGCTTCCTTGATCGTGTTTAGCAGTCCTTTGAAGCTCGAGCTATTTGCTGATCGGAGTCATAACGATCGTTGTAGAATGGATCGAGTGCCTTTGATTATGGCCAATTGCACATGACGAGGCCACGCAATCAGCAGTGACTACATATGTAACACGCCCTAAATAGTCGAGTACGACGACAATTATGCGATTGAAGAATTTGATCGTTAAAGATGATCGAGAGACAGCATCGGAGTTCATCTCTACCGAGTGATCGAGTAGCCGTGACTATTGTGATAGCATGTGGCTAACTCGATCGATTTGTATGATGGCGCGCACACCCCTAACCATGCGTCGAGATATGTCATGTATACTCAGCGATCATTAACCTCAGCGTCTACAACATGATCGAGGTAAACTCTTTACTTGAATCGACTAGCATCAGCCATGCAGTTTTCTTTAGTACAGTACTATACGATCGTATTAGAACGTTTTCTACCACGATTATGCGTACCAAATCTAACGATCGTTATGTGGTACTACACAATGCGACCAACCCTTGGTATCTCCTTCCTTAAAGTGAAGATAAAGAGATCTCCATGCGTTGAAAGCATTCATCACGACACACTCAAAACTTATATAAACACTTACTAAATACAGAACTCCGATATTCAAATTAATTATGCACAAAACACTGCAGGGACCTCTTACAATTAACTTTGAAATGTAAAGAAGCTTTAAAACATAACAATCATTACCTGAAAACATCCCGTCATATCTATCACAACTACATCTAAACACTTAAATGCATTGCAGGCTCAACGTTAAAACTCACCATGACTGCAAATATGTAATTCTAATCATCAATGGATAATTGGATATCAGAAACAACCTAGCTCTTATAACAATTGAAGCGAACTCTAAATATAGAGAACTAATGTAGCGGAAGCAAGATCATTCCAAATCCATGTGAGAAGAGATAAGACACTACAATCAACAACAACAGTTATGCCTAACAAGTAAATTACGAGGATGCTACATAGATAAAAACAAACAAGGGATCAAGTGAAACATAACTTGTGAAGAACCTTTTGTGAAACCCGGATTCCATTTTACCCTATAAGCAAAGAATATAAAAGAGATTAACCAAGTATCAGTTAAAATCCTTATGTTAAAGAGAAGGAATTACTAAGTGTGTCAATAGATTGTTAGTTAGCTTTGAATAGCACCACTACTAGTTGAAATATTGGTTAGTATTAAATCCAAAAAGAAACTATTGTTTGAGAGGCCTAGAAAAAAAAAATAGTACAGTATTTAGGATGACATTAGCCTTGTGCTAAAGTGTTGGTGTTGTGCCATGCGCTTGGCCATTAGAATTTAAGAGTTATTTGAGGCATCTGAAAGGGGGTTAAAGTGTGGCCAAGAGGAAGACTATACGAGGACAAAGATGCGGAACACCATAATGTCTTGAGAGGTAGCAAAGATGCAGATCAGCATTTCAAGTTTGCCGTGAGCCAACATGGGCGTTGACGATGTTGTTGGCAAAGGAGGAGGGGCCCTAACCATGATATGGGTGAACATTCATATTAGTAAGTGAGCAGCGCTACAACGACTGAGATAGAGCGATCTGTGAGTGGACGCTGCTGAATCGTGTAGCAAAGCGGGGAGGTACACGATGAGGTAGGCATCATTGTAGGCGAGGTGACTATACGATCATTTTAAGGGCCATACGATATGACAAAGTATACACGAATCAGTGTAAGCTGACTGTAAGCGCTGACACGTCAGGACGATCAGAGGTGGAAGCGACCGATAGCACTAGCGATCGGCTCAGATTGACGATGACGCACTGAGCGATGGCGCTCATTGCGTTTGGGCTGTTGTGCTAAGGCGATATAGTATGCGGGCTTTCCCCGGGCTTAGGACGAATGGGCGTCATGCTAACACATGAGCAAGGTTGTTCGGACTGGCTGGATGCTATGCGGGAAACGTCGATCAATGAGACACGCATCGATCGGAACTCTATGCAAGGCAACGCTATCGATTAGGTCACTATGCGGCAACGGCTATGCGATGTGTTAATGGACGCTTATGATGGTTGCATTATGTGGCCATGCTATGTGTAGGTGTTTAGAAACGCAACGCATATGCGGGTGGTGCTATGTGGCACAAAAAGTATACTAAGACGATGAGGACAAGCCATGGGTGGACACATGGATGAAACATTGCGTTGCTAAGGCTTGCGGTACATAAGGCTTGTGAGGTTAGTTCATTTGGTACTTGAACAAGAAACTAAGGACGTTTGACAAGCAAAATTAAACATGTCATGCATTAGGTCTAAATAGGGATTGCATTTAATAAGAAGTAGGCGATGGATAAGTTGTACCATGAAGACGTCAAGCATTGAGACTTAGAGCTTGAGTCAAGGGTGACATGGTTGGAGACTGTTGCTATTACTCCTGTTTGGGAACCCATCGAGCGAGCATAGTGGGCGCATTAGGACAAGGGACTTGAGCAAAAATAATTGCATTGAAAGAGTGATTGGTCATAATTTAGTTGAGCGCATAGGCCCAAAAGCTAACCATGCAGGGGAGAAAGGTGTGGCCAAGGATGAACGATGCCTTGAGTTTTGACATCATAGTGATGCATTTATGAGAAAGACCACGAGTAGATGAATGGCTAACCAACGAACAATGAATGAAGGCCAAAGCATTAAGGTTAGAATGAGCCTGCGAGGATTCTAGCATATGCGACCAGTTGCATCAATTGGACTGCACAAGGTTAGGGGGATTGCATAATTGGAAACGAACACAATCAAGGTTAGTAGGTCCACTATTGGGGAAAAGCGTTCTAGGTTCGGCAATGGCTTGAAACGGTCGATTATGTTGAGACTTAAAAAGACACTGGTAACGAGGCCCCAAACGATGGTGGACACATTCAAGGTCGTCATCCGGACATGTGGCTTGTTGGGAGAGAATCTTAGGCCTTAAGCAAATGAGGATGGATGCACAAGAAGACATGAAAATTTGAGGGCTATGTTGGTAAAAGGCGGGAAGAGACACCTTGGATTTCGATGACGTAAGATTGCGTTAATAGTGTAAGGAAAGGACACTTGGACATGTGGCCAAGTAGGAGGGTGTCGGCCTTGGAGAGGTTTTAGACGCCTATAAATAGGGCCAAGGACTTCTCTTCAGATGATAACTCGATTTCTCTTCAAAGGACATTAGGAAGAGCGTTTACAAGGGGTCTAGTGGGAGGAACTATGCGTTGATGGAAGAACACAACATGCAGTTGGTAGCAAAACCATGCGTTGGTCAAGAGGTTCCAAGAGGGGAAAGATGTTGTCAGACAGGAAGGTCTAGAAGTAGCATCAACTTTGACGAGAAGTTCTCCCAGAATATTTATATGTTTGGAGTGATTCTAAACCACCTTTAAAGCTATGAGAGTTACTAGTTTTCAAGGTAGGGCTTCCGAAGAAGAAGATCCAAGGAATTGGGCTGGAGAATGAGAAAAGACAAAAGGGTCGAGCTGTCGGGTAAGCTAGGGCCAGCCTTGATATTTTTGATGATTCCGGCCAAACCACGAGAAGTTCTAAGCTAGATTTTAGGTAAACTTTTCTAGACTTGTTAGAACATGTTTGCAAAAGGAAGTATCTTTAAAATAAGTCTGGAACCTATGAGTAATCTAAGCTGATAATTGAATCTGGAATTTAGGGAAACCAAGGAAACATAAGGAATTCAGAAAGAAGTTCCTAACCAACCAAGGTGAGTGGTTATTCTATTGTTTGTATGATTGATTTCTATGTATATATGTGAATATATATATATATAGGTTGTGTTTGAAATATTGGCATGATCGAGGAAATGTTTTTTCCCAAATTTGATTGTTGTTGTGTTGTTGATCAAATGCATGTGTCATTATGTCAGAACGAGATTTTGTACTCAGGATACTGTTAGCATTGCCTTGTGACGCTTGGCTAGAAATGTCAAGGTACCTGATTGGAATTATCAACGTACTCAAGCATGACTAACAGGAACTAATAATATACTCAGCGGACTATATGGATTGTGTCCAATTTGTTCATCGCAGTATTCGTGGAGAATACCCGAGGAGATACATGATCATGCCAGGGTCGTCCATTGACAGGCTAGGTGATTACATTTATTATGTGATTTTTTTTATCGTGGAATTGTATTTCCGAAAAATAAATTTCTAAAAATCAAACTTATGTTTGTTTTAAAGCTGCCACTCACTAAGCTTCTGTAGCTCACTTTCTATGTTTTATGTCTCTTTCCCCCTCCCCCCCAGGTAGCGGAAGGTGGGGAGTTCTAGGGTGTGCTAAGTCAGGTCTGCCACAAGCCACAATTACACTTCCAGAGGGTTTTAAGAATGTTTGTTGTAAAACTTTGTAATTAAGTCTTGAAAGTTGTATGAACATTACATTGTTGTAATATAAAATGGGCCTACTTAATCGATTTGTTGTTATCTCCTTGACTTAAAGGTTTATTGAGTGTTAGTAAAGAGGTTCAGTTGAACAGTAGGTATCACAAAAAGGTGGTATCTGCGGTCCCTCACGCCGCTGCCTCGGGCCTCAGGAGTGCAGGCCACGGGGCGGGGTGTGACACTTTTCTTCTAGTATTCCCTCAATCGAACTTTAGCAACACTCCAACAGCACGAACATACACACCTCTGGAAAATCCTCGATCAGAACCAAGTGAAACTTGATCTTGACCCTTGAACGGGAACTCGGCACTACCACTAGGCTACCTTTGTATTCTCGATGTGAGAATCAAGTAGGTGTGGGCTCTGTATGGATTTGGACGACTGGACGATCGAGTAAGTGGAGAAGATAAAGTCCTATCGTATAGACTTGTGTACTCGATCATTTAGCAAGTGAGTCACTATTGTATAGTATCCTCGACGATCGTTTAATCTCTTAACCAAGCTATCGTTATCTTGATGCTTTTTGTGAGTCGATTGTGTGTTTTAACAAAATGAAAAACCATTTTCAATTTATTCCCACCGGTTGCCATAAACTATCCATAACCAACCACTAAGTCGGTTATTGGAGGAAAACCGAAATCCAATTATCTTATAATTAATTTATTATAAATAACTATAAACTAATTTATCATACTATATTTATAACCTATAGTTTTAATATCACATCATATGCAACATATAACCATAGTTCTTTTCTTCTTTTATGGCACTTTATATAAATCATATTTATATTAATTCCTCAATCAATTAATGTTATCAAATGCATTATATCAATATATCAATAATAATTTAATTAATTTAATTATATCATATATAATCAAATTCCTCTTGTTTAATTTGAACACCTCAAACTAACCCAAAAACTGATTCTCACATGAATCCATTGAGCTACCAAGGCGACCTTATGGACTGTAGCTTGAAGCTCCAACAATAAGTGAAATAATTGACTAAACTCTTTAATCACGCATATCACCATCATTAACTGTCGAGCACTCACTAAAGACTGACAGCTGCACTCTTCGCACTACATATATCATTTTTGTGACCATTTGATATAACCAATCAACAGTACGATGACTCTTCACAAATTGCTCATAAGTATAGCTGGGCCAATTTACCTTTTTCCCCTTGTAGTTTACATCTAACTCCTTAGTACCACTGATTCCTCTAATGAACAATACATCATAGTCCCACTATGATGAACCCTTCTCGAGCCAAGAGAAGGTGTGTGCCACATTGTTCAAGTCCGAAATCAGCCTATAAGGAAGCACTATCTACTTACTCCTAATTTGGAGGAAGGCGTGGCGAGGACCCGCACGCTCACCTCCGAAGTTTTATTGAAATCTGCAATACTTTTGTGTTTCCAAACATCTCTGCTGAAGAAGTTCGACTAACGTTATTTCCATTTTCTCTCTGTGATCAGGCTAGGAAATAGGCTTATTCTCTCGAACCAGGAGAGATCACTTCTTGGGAGCAGGTAGTGGAGAAATTTATGAAGAAGTATTTTCCACCTACAAAGAATGCAAGACAAAGGAACCTTATCAAAAATTTTGAACAAGATATGAACGAATCGCTCAGCGATGCTTGGGTGAGGTTTAAAAGGTTGGTCCGGGATTGTCCACATATTGGGTTACCATACTTCCTTCAAATGGAGATTTTCTATCATGGTTTGAATCCCGCTTCGTAGACTGCTGCCAACGCGGCAACCGCTAGTGGTCTGCTTGACAAAACATATGATGAGGTGAAGAATATCCTAAAGATTAGAGAGAGAGTGACTAGAGATTGAGACTAAAAGACTCTGACGCAAACAACGGTGCTATTGTTTCATTACAAAACCAAATGACCGTAATGATGAATTTGATCCAAGGAATGGCGATCAGCAGCCTAACACCAAAAGGCGGGAAATCAACGCAATCAGTCAAAACACTGCATGGTGTGGTGATGGGCATGCGATGGAAGATTGCCTGCAAAATCCACAATCTGTATACTTTGTAAAAAATAATTCCTTTTCAAATACCTACAACCCTGGGTGGAGGAACCACCCCAAATTTGCTTGAAAGAATCAATAACAAAATTTTCAACCTGTGGCACAAAAAGAAGGGCCACTAGGATTCTTCCAACGCAACAACGGTCAACCGAGCAATCAAGCAAGTAGCTCACAACAACCATCGCAACCCTTTTCTCTAGAGAGCCTATTGAAGCAATACATAGAGAAAAATGAGACCGTGCTTCAAAGTCAGGCTACGTCCATCCGTAAACTCGAATTACAGATGGACCAGATTGCAAGTGAGCTGAAAAGTAGACCGCAAGGGGCGTTGCCAAGTTCAACCGAACTTCCACGCAACCCGGGGGGATCAGGTAAAGAGCCATGTCAAGTTGTGACATTGCGTAGTGGGAAGACTATGGAAAGAGAAAAGAAGGAGCTCAGCCGAACAACTCCTATTGCAGCTGAACCTTAGATTGTGGTAACACAAGAAAAGGAAAGAGATATGAAGCAGTAGAACCTGAGGTTGCGTCGACCTCGAAGCCAAATGAAACGGGAACCGTGAAATTTTAGTTACCACCTTTCTCGCAGAGACTAAGGAAGAAGAAAAACGAAGAGGTACAGTACCAACGCTTCTTATCTATGTTAAAGCAATTACATGCTAACATTCCTTTCAGTGAAGCCATTGAGGAAATGCCTGCCTATGCTAAGTTTCTGAAGGACATGGTAACTAAGAAGAGGGGTGCTGGAAAGTTTGCCATGGTGGCATTAACGCAAAGTTCCAAATCAATTATCCCACCGAAGATGAGCGATCCTTGGAGCTTTACCATTCCTTGCTCCATAGGAGGACTTTATATTGAACAAGCCTTGTGTGATTTGGGGGCCAGCATAAATTTGATGCCACTGTCAATTTTTAGACAGTTAAATGTGGGGCAACTTGTGCCCACATCAGTGATTCTCCAACTGGTTGACAGATCTCTGGTTCATCCAGAATGTAAGGTGAAGGATGTGCTGATCACAATTGACAAATTTATCCTGCCAGCTGACTTCATCATTTTAGACTATGAGGCTGACAAAGATGTGCCTATCATTTTGGGCGACCTTTTCTATCAACGGGTCATGCCCAAATTGATGTGCATAAAGGAGAAATCACTTTGAGTATCAACAGACAAAAGCTCAAATTTAATATAATCCGTGCCATGAAGTTTCCAGATGAAGAAGACCTACATGATTCTAATGATGACCTGAATTTGATTGAAGAAGAAAAGTCTGATGAAGAGTATGAAGAAGAGGATGCCAACGCATCCGTTGCTGCCTGCAATACGATCATAGCTCCAATGGATTCAAGTTGAGGATCATTCTCGTGTTTTTGAAATGTTTAACATTGGAACAAGATGTTGTAATTCGTTATATATGATTGATCCTGACGTTATGAGATACATCAAGTGTTGAGAGATTAATGTAAATGAACTTTTAATGTATTTTAAGGACCATTTATTAAAAATAAAAAAGAGTCCTATCGGCTTATTATGTTTCATAGATGAAATTATAAAAACACTAGAGAACAATATACTAGATAAAAGTGTAGTACGCATATAATATTATATAAAATATTAATATTGGTAAATTATGCTCTTTCTCTAGAACAATTGGAGGGGTGAGGTTATTGGTAGTTTCATGGTAACATTGAGATAAAAGAAAATTTTTTCTAATTCTCGAAAATTATTCACGCGGTAGTTGTCAAGTGATTAATATTTACAACGTTCAATTGAAGAAGCTAGAGATCGTGAGAGTGTTTTCTTTCACTACGGTTAGTCACTTAGCCGGCCAAAATAGCTAACGATTCGCCTATAGGCTTTTGTAATGTCACAGTATCGCTTTCTCTTACACGAATTGGTATCGTCGATACTTAGACTATCATCTCCCACTTGCCTCATTTACACGATTTCGGATTGCGTTGTAATGCGATTGAAAATATGGGTGGGAAAATATGCGATATGGAATATACGTTGTGCATGGCAAGTTTTCCTCAATCAGGACCTAGTTTAAATGCGTACTCGCCAGTTGCCTTGGTAAGCCTAGGTGTGAACACAACTACAGGGACTAAGGAAACAAATGTCTAATGGTGATTTTTTTATTACTTTTCGGTGACAATAAATCAATGCTGTTTGGTTTGATTTTTTTGTTAAAGTATTAAAGTTTTAATGTGGCGAATTGAGAAAAGCGGCAGTAATTCCAAAATACCATATGAGTTATGGGCCAGGAACAGGGCTTTTGTAACACCCCCGCTATTCTTTTTAGCTTTATTATTGATGTAATTTCGAGTAAATTTGTTAGTGGGAGGAATTTTTTGTTGGATATTTTTGTGAGTTAAAGTGTAAGTGCGTGGAACTTATTTTGATCTTACTGGTCGCTACCTTCCTTTGGATCGCCCAATTCGTCCTTGCGTCAACGCATCCCCTTACATAAAATAAATAGTTAGTTTTTTATGCGTATTCGGACGCATGCGATCATAATGTTGTAAACTTGTGCTTTTGGAATGCAATATTATTATATTTTACCCCCGTGCAATCCTGATTGTTTTATATCTTGCGCAGCAATAACGTGCATTTCTGCCCGTTCATTCATGTTCCTCCAGTTCTCGTCCCTCTAACCAAGTCCCCACACGAGCCACATTTCTGCCCGATTCTTCAATTCAGAGAATCACAACGTAGCCCATGAGAGTGTCGGTCGTCACGTACTCAACTCGATATTAGTCGAGGTTTTTTTGGCGGGTTTCATTTCGGCTGTGTCTTCAGGGTCTTTGGAGTATTGTTTGTGTTTCTTGATTTCTTTCAGGAAATCGATTCGTGTTCATTGGTCTTTGTGATCGTGCAAAGATGTAGAGGGTGTAGTGTTATGAGCATTCGTGTGTTGTCGTGTTGTTTGAACAAGAGTTTCCGTGATTACAGGTGTGTTGCAAAGGATGAGTCTTTTTATAAGGTATGTGCCATATTCTACCCTTTGATCTAGAAGATAGCTGTAATTTTTCATTTTGGCATAGCCTATATGTTCCGTTTCTTGATGTAATTTTTTATGTTTCATTAGATGATATGACATATTGGCGAAGGACCTTCCACTCTCTCATGGAATCACCTTCTCTTATCTCGATTTGCCCTCAAGAGTACGCATATCTTTGCATATTAAACATTTCTTCACAGAATCCTTCGAACAATCTCTCAAAGCATCCAGACCACAGAGCAACGCACTGAAAGCAACGCTTACGAACCAGTGCCACAGCCCGCCCGATACGAACAAAAGAATTGCCCTAACGGATGCCTTCGATACCTAATCGATGTTGGAAGTTGGCACCACCAACAATGGTTACTTGTATCTCGTTGTGAGTGCAAATTCCTAGAGTTGATGGGCTCTGGTATGATACTTGGCTTGAGGAAGAACTTGTCGTTCCCAAGACGGAAACGATTTCGTCGGTAAGGACGATCAAGCAAGTGGGAGATCAATTAATAGCGCTACTCCCGTAATAGACGATGTGCCCGATCATGAGTAAAGGGCATGTCCGCCTTACTCTCTGCTATTAGAACTACTACCATCGCGATCGTTTTATCTACGATTCAACTGCAGTGACCGCTACTCTAAGTCACATGCTTCCACGATCGTTTTTAGTGTCTGTGATAGCTATTCCATAGTGACAAATACATTCATTGATTAGCTTATCCGTCGAGTAACTTTTTGAATTGAGTAACCTCTAATTTTAGGAAAAACATTTTCCTTTTTATTACGGTTATCATAAAACCACCAATAACCTCCCCGCACTTGAACTCGGTTTAGGAGAAAAAGATCAATTTTATCCAATACTTAATATATGTATAAATTTAAATGATGATAGTGGATGACATGACAGGAAATGAATGTCATTTAGGCGTTACTTAGAATTTATTGAAGGTTTGTTAAGCAAAAATATACGGCAATCATGATTGGGATTCACGAGAACAGTGAGTTGCAATCGGTATTAAGCAATATGAATCTCAGCTCAAACCCGTTTCATTTTGCGTCAATGTTCTATTTGTAGCTAATGCAAGAGGAACATGCACACGCCAATCGGGGAGGCAAAATTGAGTGAAACTTTATATACATTAAACCTCTTTTGTCGGACCACCTGCCATAGATTACGACCGCGATGCAGATAAACACTCCATCAGCAAAGGCAAACGCACTCGAATCAACGCCATGGAATGTTGCCGGTAATAGCTGTATGCGATCCCAGCTGAGGAGGTTCGCGCTCGCTCAATTAGCGATTGCAGTCATGCAGTGTTAGAGTTGTGCGTATTAGCGAATGCGCCCATTGAATCATTACGGCTACGAGACAACGGAAACAATGGGATCTACGCAATGTAGGTGGAATGACACATCCAACACTTACTCGAGAATACCAAAAGATTGATGTTGAATTTAGTGGCAGGAGTTCAGAAAAGACTAACGCGCCGAACGTAGACTCAAAGCAGTTCCAATTAATTGCTGTCGGCGAACCCTAATCTCTATTTAAATTTAAAGGCCGATGAGCTAAAATTAAAGTCTATCAGGCGGCGAGATCCTTGTTTGACGGGGACTTTTCCCCGCGATCCAGACAAATGCGTCGAGAAGAGGATGCAGAGAGTTCTTCACCTCCTTCATCCATTCGAAGTGACGACCTGGAGCCCTTTGACGAGAGCTAGAATCTCGAGAGAGTCAGGCTTCCCTCACCACCATGGTACCACTGGACAGCCCTTAACGCACATCTGCTGGGAGCCAAAATCTTTTCTTCCAGCCAGGTCATTTTCCTTTTCTTTCTTCCATATTGTTGTATGAATTTTGGGAATACAGATATTAATTACAATCTCCTATTTCAAGCATTTCTCTGTTCCTTCGACTCCACCTCCATCTTCTTGCTTAGCATTCTTACTTTTATTACAACACTTAGTGGAAGTTCTTGGGGTATTGCATGACTATTATTGTGGATTAGGAACTATGAGCATGTAGAACCCATCGCAAAAGGTGTGCGTGCGCGTAGTGTGTGAGTTAATTTATTTGCTTAGTGTGAATGCTAGCTGCACCCTCTGTCTACAGTGCTAACGCGATGCTTGTCTATGCAGTAAAGTTAAGCAACAATCCAAACATGCCCGGGAGGTGTAAGGGTTGGGAAACATTAAGCATGGCATGCATGTTCGATTAAGAGATAGAGGAGTAATCTATGCTGTCACATCAAGTTCATTGCGTTTGTCTTGTTTTTAGTTGTGCCCACACACTCCAGAGCTACTCGAGAGAGAGTCTAAGAAAGAACTAATGACTCAAAGAGCTAGTTAAAATCTAGACGAAGATGGCAAGATTAATCAGTTAGCAAGAGATAGGGAAGCTAGAGATAAGCTTTGTTGTCAACAATTGCATCACATGCCCCCTAAGATAGGTATTTGATAGATATGATGGCGCCTGTTTGTGTATCATCATCATAGACAAAGTAATTAGAGGGCTTTATGTGATAGGCTTCTTAGGGCATCCTTTTGCATCGATTACATTCCACATGCGTCTAGTACATATAAAGTCGTTAGCATTTCGCACTTGAGAGAGTGGGTTTACTATGTGTATGTGTGTTGCATGATTTCGCATGGCTTGCATTGGGGGACTAAGGTTTCCTTGCAGTCACTCTTAAGGTTGGCAATTGAAATCATTCTCACATTTTAATTCTATTTTCATACATTATTTCAAGTCACGGCTTTGTCACTCTCTAACCTTCATTGCATAGTTTCATACGTTGTCTGTTAGATAGGGAGTTAGGAGTAGGTATTAACTTAACACATCGCCCTCCATTCTTTATCTTAACCACCACATGCACATCACCGCAACATATAGCTACAATGTCCCTATTGTTCGTACTTCAGATCTACCCAAGAACTTTTTGAATTATACTTGGTTCTCCGAGCATAGAAATACTTTGTGGCAGGGAGAGTCATCGGTCCATAATTGTTATCAGTCCAACGCAATGCACCATCGACGCATGACTATCAACGGGCATGATATTAGGAAGCATGCAGTGCATACCGATCACGGGATTATTGGTGTTCGAGTAAAAGTTGAACCGACATACTAAATTCTTCCCTACCATCAAGTTCTTTTTCGCCCGATTTGCGGGGACTTGGCAAATGACTAATGTTTGTTAAAAGTTTTGTGTCTTATGGCAAAAATTTTTAATCTTTGGGTATGCTCTTTTTTGTCCGATCCGTTGATATGAGGTAAGTAAGCATGATCAAACAAATTAACGTATAATGTCGAATTAACCTACCATCGTTGTTGTGAGAGAGAGAGGAAAGGAATCGAGGACGGTGATGTCTGGAGATTAGATTCTTAGAAACATTAATCTGAATGCCAAACGTATTATTTCCGTACATTTATAATGTTTACTATTCGTCGTTTGCTTTGAGTTATCTTTGTATTTGTTTAGTAAGTACGCCGAATATAGGAGCATAGGCAACTGCTCCTCATAAACAAGAGGTAGTATCATACCGGAATAAATGTCTGACTCGAGACTGCCCTCTTTTTCGGAAATTGATGCATCATTCTCTCACCCGTTTTGTACACGAGTGTGGCTCACTTTGTAGGTGTTACAAGTGTTTTGTAAAAGTGGCTTACAATGGTCTGATTCCTGACCATTTCGTGTATTAGACATGCGAGCAGGGATAGCTCTATACAAAAGGAGTTTTGTATAAAGACCAGGACCATGAAATGTTTAGTCTCGTTAATATAACAACCGTTCAATCGATGCGAGACTTTCATTTCACCTAGGATGGACATAGATTAACATTTGACCTTAATCTTGAGTGAGTTGGGAATCTTCTGCCTATGAGGGCAGTTCTTTGATTTGCATGGGTGCGAAGTGGCCAGATCGCCGACTCAAATTCCACTTTGGGATTCGTCTGATTTGAGGAGCTAGGAACTCAGCTACACAAGATGGAATTCACTCATTCCCTAAAGCAAGGCGTAAGTAGATAAAGTGCTCCCTTATAGGCTGATTTCGGAGCTTGACAATGTGCACCACACCTCTCTTGGCTCGAGAAGGGTTCATTCATAGGTGGGACTATGATGTATATGTCATTAAGAGGAATCAGTGGTACTTTAAGAGTTGAATGTAACTACAGGGGGAAAAATGTTAAATTGGGCCCAGCTATACTTATGAGCAATTTGTTGAAGAAGATGTACGTTGATCGGTATATCATACATGTCACAAATGATATATGTATGCGAATAGTGCAGCTGTCAGTCTTAGTGGAGGTGCTCGACAGTTATAATGATGGTGGATATCGTGATTAAGAGTTTTAGTCAATTATTTCACTTATTGTTTGGAGCTTCAAAAGCTACAGGTCCATAAGGTCCCTTGTAAGCTTCAATGGATTCAATGTTGAGAACTCAGTTTTTGGGATTAGTTTTGAGGTGTTCAAATAACAAGAGGGAAATTGAATTATATATGAATAAATTAAATTTAATTAAATTAATATTGATATTATTTGATATGCATTTGGATACATAATTGGATTGGAGGAATATATAAATATGATTTAATATAAGTGCCATAAAGAAAGAAAGAACTATGGTTTATTGTTGCATATGATGTGATATTAAAAAACTATAGGTTATAATATAGTATGATAAATTAGGTTTATAGTTATTTATAATAATTAATTATAAGATAATTGAATTTTCGGTTTTCTTCCAATAACCGACTTAGTGGTTGGTTAATGGATAGTTTATGGCAACCGGTGGGATAAATTGAAATGGTTTCATTTTTAAAACACACAATCGACTCACAAAAAGCATCAAGATATACGATAGCTTGGTAAGAGATTAAACGATCATCGAGGAT
>NC_052352.1:69180812-69182801 GCF_009727055.1 Benincasa hispida
ACTATACAATAGTGACTCACTTGCTAAATGATCGAGTACACAAGTCTATACGATAGACTTTATCCTTCTTCCACTTACTCGATCGTCCAGTTCCTCCTTCCCTCGTCCAAATCCATACAGAGCCCACACCTCCTTGATTCTCACATCGAGAATACAAAGGTAGCCTAGTGGTAGTGTCGAGTTCCCGTTCAAGGGTCAAGGATCAAGTTTCACTAGGTTCTGATCGAGGATTTTCCAGAGGTGTGTTGTGTTCGTGCTGTTGGACGTGTTGCTAAGTTCGATTGAGGGAATACTAGAAGAAAAGTGTCACACCCCGCCCCGTGCCTGCACTCCTGAGCCCGAGGAGCGGCGTGAGGGACCGCAGATACCACCCTTTTGTGATACCTACTGTTCAACTGAACCTCTTTACTACACTCAATAAACTTTAAGTCAAGGAGATAACAACAATCGATTAAGTAGGCCCATTTTATATTACAACAATGTAATGTTCATACAACTTCAAGACTTAATTACAAAGTTTACAACAAACATTCTTAAAACCCTCCGGAAGTGTAATTGTGGCTTGTGGCAGACCTTGACCTTAGCAGCACCCTAGAACTCCCCACCTTCCGCTACCTGGGGGGGAGGGGGGAAAGACATAAAACATAGAAAAAGTGAGCTACAAAGCTTAGTGAGTGGCAGCTTTAAACAAACATAAGTTTGATTTTAGAAATTTATTTTTCGGAATAAAATTCCACGATAAAAAAAATCACATAATAAAATGTAATCACCCTAGCCTGTCAACTGGACAACCCTGGCATGATCATGTATCTTCCTCGGGTATTCTCCACGAATACTGCGATGAACAAATTTGGACACAATCCTATAGTCCGCTGAGTATATTATTAGTTTCTGTTAGTCATGCTTGAGTACGTTGATAATTCCAATCAGGTACCTTGACATTTCTAGCCAAGCGTTCACAAGGCATGCTAACAGTATCCTGAGTACAAATCTCGTTCTGACATAATGACACATGCATTATGACAACAACACAACAACAATCAAATTTGGGAAAAAAATCTGGATTTACTTTTGGGCCTATTGCGCTCAACTAAATTGATGTACCCAATTCATCTTTACAATGTCAATTGACTTTTTTGCTCAAGGTTCCCTATGTCCTATGCGCCCACATGCCGCTCGAATGTTCCAACGGGAGTATACAACATCTCCAGACCCATTCAACCCTTGTTGACTACAAGTCTAAGTCTCAATACTTGACGCTTCATGGTACAACTTACCACTCGCCTAGCTTCTTATTAATGCATCCTTCATTAGACCATCGCATGCATGTCTTAATTGTTTGTCAAACGTCCTATAGTTTTTTGTCAAGCCAAATGAACTAACGCTCACAAGCTCTTATTGTATACCCAGCCTGTTAACGCAACGAATGTTTCACATGTGTACCACATTAGACTTCGTGCTACACTCGGGTCTTAGTCTTAATGCAACATAGTACCGCCGATCAGTGTGCGATATGCCAGCATAACAAAAAATACAACAGAATAAGACCAAATAAGACAAAATTAAGAGCAACAATATCGTCATGAACGATTCCATAAAGACATAGAAAAATTAGAAAAAGAAAAGTATAAAGCGCTAGTACCATCGACATAGCGTTTTGCCCATAGCACATCGGTCATAAGCGATTTTCCGATTCCAGCAACCAGTACTCTACGGCAAGCAACATATTGAACATCTCGATTGTGTAGCTCCTCTATCTGTGACGCCTCAATACGATCTAAGCGAAGGCATGACTATGCCTAGCACCACACGCCAACGCATAGCGGCCATGACCAGCGTCATTCGTCTAATGTGATGCCAATCGTCTAGCTGCCCTTGCGTCGCTTCCACGACTTATCGTCTAGCGGCTTACAACTGATCGTGTCTCAAGTACATTTGTCTATCGTATAGCCCGATCGTCATAGACCGCCTACATGATTGGCCTACTCA
>NC_052352.1:69182826-69195220 GCF_009727055.1 Benincasa hispida
AAACATTTCTCGATCATGCCAATTTCAAAAACACACTATATATATATATATTCACATATATACATATGAAATCAATCATAACAAACAATAGAATAACCACTCACCTTGGTTGGTTAGGAACTTCTTTCTGAGTTCTTATGTTTCCTTTTCCTAAATTCCAGATTCAATTATCAGCTTAGATTACTCATAGTTCCAGAACTTATTTTAAGATACTTCCTTTTGCAAACATGTTCTAACAAGTTCTCAGAAAGTTTACCTAAAATCTTAGCTTAGAACTTCTCGTGTTGGCCGGAATCATCAAATATCAAGGCTGGCCCTAGCTTAACCCGACAGCTCGACCCTTTTGTCTTTTCCTCATTCTCCAGCCCAATTCCTTGGATCTTCTTCTCGAAAGCCTACCCTCCCTGAATCCTGCACATTGCGAAAACATAACTCTCGATTAGCTTTAAGGTGGCTTAGAACCACTTCACAAACATTACTAAATATTCTGGGAGAAACTTCTCGTGCCCAAGTTGATTGCTACTTCTAGACCTTCCTGTCTGACATTACAATCTTCCCCTCTTTGGAACCTGCTTGACCAACTGCATGGTTTTGCTACCAATCAATATGCATAGTTCCTCCACTAGACCCTCGCTCTTCCTTGCCCTAATGATTTCTTTGAATATGAGAAACTCGCAGTTAGTCATCGTGAAGTGAGAGGAGGTCCTTTGGCCCTTCTGAGCATTATAGGCGTTCCCTAAATGAATAACCTCTCTTCCAGGGCCTCGACACCTACAAACTGTGGCCACATGTGTCTATGAGTAGTCCTTTCCTTGTTACACCTCCCTTACCTGTGACGCAAAAAAGTCCCAACTATTACGTCATCGAAATCCTTATATAGTGTGAAATCTTTCTTTCCCCCTTTTTATCCAACAGTGAGCCCTCAAATTTTAGATTGATCTTTCTTGGGTGCAGTCCCACCTCATTTGCTTAATAGGTTCGCTATAATTGCTCTTCCCCAACAAAACCCCACAATGCTGCGGTGTGCAAGGATGGACGAACCTAATCCGAAATTGTACCATCCTCATCTTGAGGCCCTTACAGTGTACTTTTTAATGTTCTTCTAAAACGAGAACACCGTATTCTAAGGCGATGCTCACAAACTAGAACACTGCCCTAATTCTCCGTCATTATAGTGCACCTACTAACCTTGACTGTTGTGTCGTTTCCAGATTAATGCACTTACCTTGTTGCATCAAACAATGAGATGGCAAGCTTCGCGTTGCAATTTGCTACGCAATGCGTTCGCATACGCGCATCATAACTAAGACCTTATTATAGGCTTAGGTCCCTCTGCATTAGTCATTTTCTTGGGTTAGGCATCATGACAAACTCGTGGTCTTTCTTCATACCATGTGCAAGTCACTCCTGAAAACGTTCAAAACTCTGGCATCCGCAGTCCCTCCCTGGGCCACATGCCTTTCTCCCCTGCATGGCTTACTTTGCCGCTCATGCGCTCAACTATAGATTGCGATGCACCCAACACTCTTTCAGATAGCATAATTGTTCTCAAGCCTTCGTACCTATGCGGATACCGAATTGCCTCGAAATGTGCTCCCAACGGATTATGCTCAGTCAACTCCCAAAACAAGCGATGATGCAAACTCCTTGATACATGCAAGAGTAAATCCCGTCCTCAACCTTGACGCTTCAGTGGTAAACAGAACATACCTTTACTCGCCTAGCTTCTTATTTAATGCATCCTTCATTGATCAGTCCGCATGCATGTCTTAAATTGGTCTGTCGTCAAATGTCTCTTAGTTTCTTTAGTGTTTCTTAGCACCAAATGCGAACCTAGTATCCTCACAAGCCTTATTGTGACGCTACAGCTATCTTCGCTACTAGCCATATATGGTCTTTTCATCCATGATGTTATGGACTACCTGCTATATGTCTTTATCTTTCTCATCGTTCTAGTACTTACTTGTGTCAAATATGCACGATCGGCATGCGTTGTCCTGAGTCGTGACATACACCGATTACATCGACATTTGTGCGCATAGCACCATCGGCTTTATGCGTTGGGTCACGCACTAGCACGCATTTGCGCATTAGCTCGGCGAAATTGGCCGCATAGTACCATACCATAGTCGGCCATACATGCACCTATAGCACATCGTCACTCAGCGTTTCTCCGGCTATCAAGCCCAGCCTACGCACAACCCTAGTGTGCTCATGTGTTAGCGGATTTGAGTTTTCTTACGTCCATTCGCTACAGCTGAATGCAATGCGACTATCGCCAAATGGTACGCACTACAACAGCAACCAACGTCCTACAGCGGCTCATCGCCCAGGATGTCATCGCTCAATACGAGTGCTGAATGTGCCAGGATCGTCTACAATTTGGCTATCGTAGTCTTCCACTGCTTTATCCCGTCCTAAGTTGCTTAGATCTTTACTACTGTCTGATCTGATGTTACAGTACTTGTCTTATGCATGTTATTAGGCCGATTCGCTTCTAGCACTCTCCGTCCTTATGCAATGATGCCTTTATCTTCTTCATCCGTTGTAGCTCCACTGCTTTGTGCTGCACTGTTTTCGATTCCAGTTCCAGCGTCCACCTACTGTTATCCTATCGCCTATCTCAGCGTAGCGTGCTCATACTTACTAGTGTGTTACGTTTGACCTTTATCCTATAGTAGCATGCACCTTCCTCTCTTCTGCCACACAACTCGTATCTGTAGAACGCCGATGATCTCTACGTCAATATCTTGCATTGCTTGTTCGCATAGTCTAATTTGCTTACCTTCATCCGACATAAGGATTTTGGCATGGTCATCGTATAGTCGGATTCCTCTCTCTTGGCGTCATCATTTTAAATTACTCGCCCTTTTCAAGCCTTAATATAACTCTCTCTTTATTATAGATGGCCAACCTTGGTTGAGTAACACTATGTCCTCATCAATTTAAGAGCTAAGTCGCCAGTTCTTTAGTATGTACAATATAGCGTATGTTTTTTTTTCCTTTATGCTTGCTACTACTTAAGTTCTTTTTGGATTATCTCATACTTAAACCAATTTTTCACTAGTGAGTGGCTTAATATTCATAAGCTACTATACCATCTATTACACTACTTAGAGATTTTCCCTCCTTTAGATCATAAGGAATTTGATAACTTAATACTTGTTAATCTCTTTTTATTCTTCGCTTAAGTTATTGTGTGAAAATGAATCGGGTTCACAAAAAGGTTCTTCAAAGGTATTGTTCACTTTGTTCCTTGCTTTTGTTTATCTATGTACGCATGCTGTAAATTTTACTTGTTATGGCATAACATGTTGGTTGTTTGAATCTCGTAGATGTCTTATTTTTCACAAATGGATTTTGAGAAATGATCTAGCTTCGCTCATTAGTTCTCTATATTAGAGTCCTTCAATTGTTATCAGAGCTAGGTTGTTCTGAAATATTTCCAAATTCCATGATCGTATTAAATATACATTTGCAGTCATGGTGAGTTTTACGATTATATGCTTGCAAATGCATTTCTTAAGTTAGATGTATAGATGTAGATTGTGGAATGACCGAATTGAATACGGTTATGTTTATTTCACGTATGCATGGAATGTGCCTCTTTTAAAGGTCCTCATAATTCTTTCTTTGTATCGCAATGTCTATGATAATAATGAGATAGTATAAGAAGATACCTTTGCATTATAAATTTGGCATAAATTTATATTTGATTGATCGAAGTCTGGTATAATAAAATAAGTGTATTTGCGTATATAATGATTTGGAAGTGCTCTAATAGTCTGAGTGATGCGTTTACAGACGACCATTGGTTGTATGTCTTTCAATTCATGCCTGTTTTTAGAAAGGAAAGTGGGAGCACATAATGACTGTCTGTGAAGTCGTCAAGTGTGGTATGCCATATGGTGTTCACACACTCACGGATAGTTTGTACGACACTGGTTTGGCTACGCTGAGTGGAGCAAGCTCTCTATGATGATGTGGTAAAGATGGTAGCGTGCTCTCATGGACAATATTTTTTTGGTTAATTTACAGGCTAGGTTAGGCTCAAAATACTGTGTGTGTGTATTTCATCGATCGATGAGCGAAGGTGTGCAATAAGATTTATTATGTATGATTTTTACGTGAGACTAACTGGATTGCAGCTTTGTGGTGGTTGGTAGGTGACTGAAGTAGCTCGTTAATCTGTAAGTAATGAATCGTAGTGTATTATATCCTGATTCGTCAGAGGGTTCAGTCATGATAGGGACGCGCTGATAATGGTAGTATGATCTTGACTGTACGTGAGTCACAATGTTGGTGTTTAGGGCATAGACTTTATAAGGTTAGTAATCTTCAATTGCGTTTTGAGGTTCAATCGTGGCTAATGCGGAAGAATATGCGTGTGCCCGATTATATGTTAGTATAGGCACTAACATGTTCCACGCGTTCCATTTATCGTCTAGTTTTTTTTAGTTACGTAGGTCGGCTCGACAATTCGTTTAGTCTCTCAACGCCAGTATTCCGTATGGGTTCATAGTCGTATGAGGATCGAACAACTGGAGTAGACTGGTTACTCTTCTCAATGTTACTCGTAGATGGTGTAGATGTGTTTCTTGGTGAGCTATGATTCGACTTAGGAATGTGAAATACATTCCTATAGGATAGCGTTAATACGGTGTTTAAGGTTTATTTTACCAGTTACACTTATCGCTTCTGAACCTTACATACCTACTGAACTTTTAGTGGAGCAACACATTTGATTAAGTTTTCTCTTTAATCGAGAATTACGTTTACGGTTAACACAAATAATAAACGACCAATAATTATATGCTCCTATGTTTTATACTATTACTTTAAAGTCGCGTTATTAGACGAGTTAAATCCGATATATGTAATATCAAATATGCATTAACGTCATATTTCAATAACATATTAAAGATATTTGATAAGCCAATGCTTCTAAGCCATGTATATGAACTTTATTTTTATAATATTAGCTGCATTGGCCATATGTAGTTCTGTAGCTATTTAGTTCGATTGTTGTCTGAATAATCAACAATACCATAGTTCTAGTGAGCAATTTCGTCTCATTGTGTCTTTAGTTGCGGTGGTTCTACTTTCTAATTGTCAAATCATACCTTCTCATTTCATTAATGGTTATGTTACGCTCCTCGACTTGAGTGTATTATCTTTCATTACATATATGCAACAAGACAAAAATTTGCTATCATACTAATAGACATGCGAATGCCTAACTGAGATTCTTGTATTTCAACCTCAATGTTCAACAATGAGGTTTTAGAACATCATTCTATATACCTTTAAGCACCATTGTATACTCGATTTCCTTTCATCATTGAATCCAGGTTGATAGACTTACCAAGCAATGACCGTTATATGTGATACGTGCTTAGCTTCAGGATTTGAGATGCTGCCCGCAAATGAGTTTAATTGAATAAAATTATGCTGAAAACTGCGGCTTAGTCATTCAGATATTAGGATTAATGGTGACCTCTACCTCGGAACGTTCCATCTACCTCATCGTGTAGCTCCCCGCTTTGCTACACGATCATCCAGCGTCCACCTACATGATCGCCTATCTCATCGTGTAGCGCTGCTCACTTACTATATGATTGTCTACCTTATCATGTAGCGCCCCTCCTTTGCCACACAATCGTCCAACGCCCATGCTCACGCAAACTTGATGCTGTCGCATGCTTTGCTAACCTCTCAAGACATAGGTTGTCGCATGCTTGTCCTCGTATAGTCTTTCCTCTTGGCCACACTTTAGCCCCTTTCAATGCCCAAATAACCTCTTAAATTCTAATGGCCAACGCATGGCACAACACCAACACTTAGCACAAGGCTAATGCAGTCTAATACTTAGCTATTTTTTTTTCTAGCCTCCAACACATAGTTCTTTTTGGATTCATACTTAACCAAATTTTCACTAGTAGTGGCTTATTTCAAAGCTACTAAACAATCTATTACACACTTAGAATTTTCCTTCTCTTTAACATAGGATTTAACTTATACTTGGTTAATCTCTTTTATTTCTTGCTTAAGTAGGGAAAATGGAAATCCGGGTTTCACAAAAAGGTTCTTCAAGGGTATGTTCACTTGATCCCTTGTTTGTTTTTATCTATGTAGCATGCTGTAATTTACTTGTTATGCATAACTATTGTTGTTTGATTGTAGATGTCTTATTCTTTCACAATGGATTTGGAACGATCTGCTTCCGCTCATTAGTTCTCTATATTTAGAGTTCCTTCAATTGTTATCAGAGCTAGGTTGTTCTGATATTCCAAATTCCATTGATGTATTAAATTACATTTGCAGTCATGGTGAGTTTTACGTTGACTGCAATGCATTTAAGTGTTAGATGTAGTTGTGGATGTGAATTGACGGATGTTTCAGGATGATTGCCTATGTTTTAAAGCTTTCTTTACATTTCAAAGTTAATTTGTAAGAGTCCCTGCATTTTTGGGCATAATTAATTTGATATCGAGTCTGTATTTAAAGTGTTTTATAAGTTTGAGTGGTTCGTGATGAAGCTTCAACGCATGGAGATGCTCTTCACTTTAAGGAAGGAGACCAAGGGTTGGTCGCATTGTGTAGCCAGGCTAAACGATCGTTTAGATTTGGCTACGCAATCGTGTAGAAAAGTTCTACTCGATCGTATAGTACTTACTAAACGATCGCATGGCTGATGCTATGCGATCGAGTAAAGAGTTTACTCGATCATGTAGACGCTGAGGTAAATGATCGCTGAGTATATGATACTCGACGCATGGTAGGTGCGCGCACTAAACGATCGAGTAGGCCAGCATGCTTATCACATAGTCACTGGCTACTCGATCACTCGGTATGAGATACTCGATGCTTGCTCTTCGATCGTTTAGACGATCATGCTTCATCGCATAATTGGTCGTCGTTCTAACTCGACTATTAGCATGTGTGTTTTACTACATGATGGCACGCAGTGATTGCGTGGCTCTTCATTGCTTCTTGCATAATCAAAGGCACTTCGATCCATCTAACACGTCTTCTATACTCGATCTAGCAATACTCGATCATCACAAGAGCTGCTATAAAGTCAAAGCGCATCAAGGAACAGCTTCGCTGCTGGGCGGTCAATAGACCCGGTTCAACCTTTGAAACTGTTGATCTTATGGCTATGTTACCTAGATAGTTTATTTCCGAATTTTTTTGAGGCTTAATTATCCGGTCCATCAGATTTTTGTTGAATGTACATTGATGTTGTTTTACATAATTAATGTCATAATGTGTATGCATATAGTTTGAAAACAGCACCATCAGATTAGCATTATTCATGCATCATCTTTATATTATAAGATTATAATATAGTACTTTGCATGATTAAATTACATTAAAGCATGCTCCATGTATCAATAATAAAAGTTATATATATATCAGCAATTGAGCATATTCTTGCAATCATCTTTAATATTACAAGTGTTAATAAGATAAGGTATGAAAGTATTAATGCTTTGTTCTTACAAATTATATAACGAGTTATATAATAAAATGATAACATGCATGAAGCATGCAAACTTAGATTAATTTATAAAAGTATAAAATACTAGTCTAGCTAAACAATGTGGATGTTTTTAGTTGTTTCATTTTTTATAATGTTTGATTAATAAAAATTAGAAATAAAATCAATAAGAAGACATCATGCAAACTTAGGTTTTAATCATGTCTCAAAAGAGTTCTAAAATTTGATTGAGATAAACCTAAGATCATGTTCTAATGAGATTAAAAACTTCAATTTTTTAATCTTTTATTTCGGCTTAATGGGAAATAAATTGACTAATAAAAGATTAAATATACAAATTATCTATAGGACCTTTGTCTAAGGTGGTTCTGGCTAGCTG
Organism: Benincasa hispida; assembly: GCF_009727055.1. Classification (NCBI taxonomy): domain Eukaryota; kingdom Viridiplantae; phylum Streptophyta; class Magnoliopsida; order Cucurbitales; family Cucurbitaceae; genus Benincasa; species Benincasa hispida. The sequence goes on from NC_052352.1 coordinate 69,190,710, forward strand.
GGGTATTTAAGCTGATAAAACGGAACACCCCTACCTGGGAAACCTACTAATGGTGAATTAGATGAGATATGTGTGCATGCATGCAAAGTTGATGATAGTCTGTTAATGTTTTGGTGAGACTTGAATCAAACTGTTTAATTATCAAAAGATCAAGATGTTTTTTTAGCAAATTAAATACACACCAAGTTAAAAATGAGAGTCGGATTGACTAAGTTAATGCATCCTTAGTTAGAATATTCAGTGGGAGGTATTGGGTATATGATACTTCACTTAAATCTCTACACGTTTCTCCCTTAAAGTTCACACCGTGAGATCTATCCTCAGCATTAAGGAACCTGGAAGTGTCCCCCTAGAGGATGGTTTGGGTAGGTCAATACCAAGGTGAATGGAGAGAATTTCATAGTAAGTGGGAGCGGAACGTGTTACAACATATCCACGGTCTCATTCATTAGTTGGATAAACTGTTGAGGAAAAATGAGGGACGCAATTATGTGCGTTGCATGTCTTAAGCTATGCGTTTAAGCCCATGTGTCGGAGGTCATGCGTTAATCTAGTATGCAATGACCATGCATTCCTATCACAATTTTCTGCCTTCTCGCCAAGTATAATGAGACGCAAGTTTCTTAGGGTAATCCCAAGGTCGAACATTAAGGACTTTCACTCATAATACTTGTGAAGCAATGCGTTTGAGGTGATGAATAGAAGTAAAAAGAAGAAGTTAATGGTTACATCTACTCCTTCTCCTAACTAATAGATTGAACAATGAAACTTGCGATGAGAATTGTGTAGATATGCAACAATGTTACCATAATGTAATGTTTATTATCATAAATCGCTCGAGTATATCCAGTCGTACTACTAACGCATCGCACACCTCTCGGCTAGTTCAGCCGCATGACTATATCTTCTATAGTGGCATGGTTGCGTCGAGCATAAGACCGTGCCTATCTCTAGGAACAATGCATTACTTTCTTTAGTGCGATTCCATCTCTTACCTTCTCAGGCAGTTAGATGCGGCTAATTAACTTATAAAACAAGCATTGCAAACAACCCATCGACAAGCATGCTACAGCCTTTCACCAAACAAAGAGGATTAACTCACTATACTTGCACAACGCACCACCTCTCAGTGGGTTCTACATGTGTCCTATCTCAGGCTACACGATTGAGTATGCGATCTGCCATTGATAAATAAATAATGAAGGTAACGATGATAAAGATAAAGACAATGAAGAAAATGGTATTGAAGGAATCAAATGATATGCATTGATTACGAAATGTCTTAATATCTTAAGCTAAAATGTAATATAATACAGAGATCAGAGAGAAATGAAAATACTCTACGCTCAAGGCTGCTGGTGTGCCATGGGATGATGTGGAGACGTCTCTCTCGAGTTCTATCTCCAATGAAAGCTTCGGTTGTCACTCGAATGGGTTGTGGAGGTGAAGAATCCTCAACAGAAAATCTCACTCATGCTCTCATCTGTGATCACAAACCTCTGCCTTAGGCAAAAATTTGATGATTTGAAATGAAGGTCCAAAGGGCTTTTAAGAGTTTAACACCCGAAAGTAATCATGATTTCGTTTTGTCTCACTGCTGCCTTGTTGCGGTATGGCAATGTCACATCATCTTATCTTATTGATACTCCCAAAGTATGCATTCGAGCTTGATTCAAGTATCAACGCCATTCCACCCATCTTGCAATCGCCCTTCTATTTATGGTTATTACTCCATGGCTGCAATCTCCAACGCGATGGACACTTTTGGTTGATCACTGCAATCTCCATACGATTGACCGCATTTGGTTGATCACCGCAATCCCATGTATTGACGTATTTGGTTGATCACCACAATCTCCAAGTGATGAACGCATTTGATTGAATAGACGCATGTGATCACTGCATGCGTTCGTTTATGTTGATAGCTCGGCTTTCACCGAATGCGATTGTCTTTATGATCGCCTGGCTTTAGTATATGCGTTCGATTTTGCGAATTGATCATTTTCTAGCGCATGCGTTTGATTCCTGCGATAGCTACAAAAAATAGACACTTTCGACACTGAAATAATGCATAATATTGGGTTAGTGAGGATTTAGGTGCTGATCGACGCAAAACTCAATTTTTCACAAAATTCTAAGTATTAACCACATCTTCTACTTGTTAGCCCTCATAATTCAAATAAAAAGGCTTATAATAACTGGCATTTCTGCCAGTTATCAATAATGTTTTAGTGCATTGGCTCGAGGCACTCTGGGAGTGTCCCCCCTAAAGGATTGTTGTATTTGCACAACTCTTTATCTGATCTCCTGAAAAGGATAAGTTGCTCTTTAGTCTCTTGTCCTAATCTTCTTTTTCCCTACGGTGGCGCATTAGGGCGGAATTCTAGGGCCTAAAATGAGGGCTACACTTATGCAGAATTGTAAGGTTGTTTAACAAATTCTGGAACGAACAATGGTGGTTGTTAGAGGCAGTTACAAGGAGTTGTTTCTATCTAATGGTTAAGAATGTCTCATCCTAGTGAAAGGGCACTTGATCCCCCCAACGGTGACTTTTGTCTTGCTTGCTGAGGCATCATTGCAAAATAGACGTCACTTCTTGTTTTCAAGTAGACTTATTAAGTTTATTCTTGTTTTCATCAACTTTTTATTAATGGCAACTACTAATTTAGCTCTTTTAGTCGCCGACAAACTGATTGGTGAAAACTACACTAGTTGGAAGAACACGATAAATACAATACTTATCATCGATGACCTCCAGTTCGTCCTTATGGAGGAGTGACCTCCTATTCCACCTCAAAACACCGCTCGAAATGTTCGAGAGGCTTATGAGAAATGGACACGGGCGAACGAGATGGCCTGTGCATATATCTTGGCTAGCCTGAACGACGTCTTGGCCAAGAAGTATGAGTCCATGGTCATTGCATGCGAGATCATGAAGTCCTTGAAGGGAATGTTCGAACAACCGTCCGCACAACTCAGGCATAAAGCTCTAAAATTCATGTTCAACTCCAAAATGAAAGAGGGTACATTTGTTTGAGAACATGTTCTGAACATAGTGGTCCACTTTAATGTGGCAGAGATGAACGGGTCTCGCATCGATGAGGTCGACCAGGTTAGCATTATTCTGAAAACGTTTCCAGAAAGCTTCCTACACTTCAAGCAACATTGTTCCAAACAAGGTTAATTATAGCTCTCCTCAACAAGTTGTAGACGTTCCAATCCTTGTTGAAAAGTAAGTAGAAGAAGGTTGGTGAGGCAAATGTTGCTTTATCATCTAAAAAGATCCTTTAAGGTTCGACCTCAAGAACTAAATCTGCACCTTCTTCTTCCGGCACCAACAAGGGTAGTAAGGGGAAAGGGAAAGCATCTACTAACCGACCACTTGCCACTCCGCGGGGTAGGCGACCAACGTTGGTTGAAAAAGAAAAATGTTTCCACTACAACCAGGATGGGCATTGGAAGCAGAACTGCCTACACTTTTTGAAGGAAAAGAAGAAGGCCAAACAAGGTAAATATGATTTACTGGTTTTGGAGACTTGTTTAGTGGAGAATGATGATTGTGCCTGGATTATAGACTCTTGGGCCACTAACCATGTTTGTTCTTCATTTCAAGGATTTAGATCCTGACGGTAGCTTGAGACTGGTGAGATGACGATGTGAGTTGGCATCAGACACATCATCTCAACTGTGGAAGTGGGAGGCCTCTGGTTGACTTTACATAATAGATTTATCATTATGAATGATGTGTATGTTTTCCCGAGTTAAAAAGGAACTTAATTTCTGTAAAGTCCTTGCTTGAATGTAAATATACCTTGAACTTTTTGGTTAATAAAGTGTTTATTTTGAAAGATGGTGTTGAGATATGTTCAGCTAAACTGGAAAATAATTTGTATGTGCTAAGGCCATTAGCAAAAAATTCCCTCCACAACTTAAAGATGTTTAAAACTGTCATGACTTAAAACAAATGACTTAAAGTTTCTCCAAAAGAAAATGCCCAACTTTGGCACCTCCATTTGGGGCATATTAATCTCAAAAGGATTGAAAGGTTGGTGAAGAATGGACTTCTAAATGAGTTAGAAGAAAATTCTTTACCTGTATGTGACTCATGCCATAAAGGCCAGATGACTAAAAGACCTTTTACTGGAAAAGGTTATAGGGCCAAAGAACCTCTAGAGTTAGTGCATTCTGTAAGACCCGAACCCTAATTACTTTAAGTAAGAGTAAGTAATGTGATGTCTTCTAATGAGCTAAATGAAGCCATGTCTTAGGAAGGATAGAAGATGGAAGCAAGAAGAAATAAGCTCTTGGGTAGCTAAGTGTAAAAGTAAGACAAAACTCGGCTTGGCTAAGGAAGGTCATGCTTGATGATGGAATGCATAATAAGCATATGGATGAGACCATGCCATCTAATGAAGTGTAGTGCTGAAGTACCCTCTTAACCTAGATGTAATGGTGACTACAGCAGTTACCAACCCTTTTGCTGGCACTTACTGCCTATCTAACTTGTTAAA
>NC_052352.1:69196434-69211005 GCF_009727055.1 Benincasa hispida
TCTCTAGCAATGTTCAGTATGAAGAGATGAAGTAAGGGTTCATCTGGCATGGCTTGGCATTGGAGTTAGTGTAGAACGATGAATGTTCATTCTCAACTAAGATTCAAGTTTCAAAAATGGTTTTAAAGGTGTTATGTACAATGTTTGCTTGGTATATTTAGTTCCAGTATTATGTTTTCAGTTTAGTTTAGCATGAGATTTATGTTTTATTAAGTCACTCATTGGCTTCTAACTCATGTTTCAAATGTTTTCCTTTCAGGTAGCGGTCAGTTCCCAAAAGACTTTTCTACTGCTACTCTGCCACTTAAAGAAACAGGTTGAAGGAAGCGTAATTGAAGACCTGTATTAGTTAGTACACATGTGTCTATCTAGTGATGGTATTCTAGATGGGGCTCACTATTTTTAATATTCATGTAAGAACAATTGGCGAAACCCTGTAATGTAAAGTGTTAGTTCTGAGTTAATATGTTCGTATATTGATGATAGTACGTATTTGGGTTGAGCAATGCCAAAAGAATGCACCCTTTGATCACCCATACTCCCCACACTTAGAAAAAATTTGGACCATCAAGCTGCATATTCAATTTCATCAATTCCATAACTAAATTTCCAGAACTCATCTTAAGAAGCTTACTTCTACAAACTTGCTTAGAATCAAGTTAGCAACATTACCTTAAAATTTCAGCTCAAAATTCTCCGTCATTTGATCTGGAGATTCAAAGCTTCATCATTGGCCCCAATTCAAGCAGCTGCCTGCTTATTCAACAATTTCCAGTTCAAACTTCAAAAATATATAACTCGATTTCCAGGCCTCATCTTAAAAAGTTTCATTCTACAAAGTTGTTTATAACTGATTAACAATATTACCTCAAATTTTTAGCTCAAGAATCTTCATGATTCGTCCTGGAGCTTTAATTCTTCATTGATTGCCTAGATTCACCCGAGAAACGAACCCTTCGTCTTTATTTTGCTCGTCCGACCTTATTCTAGCGATTTGCCCTCTAGCAGCAAATACACAGAAAATAGACACATAGAGCTTTCAAATGCCACTAAAATTACACAAATAGCCTAAGTAATTTGTCCAAACCGACCCAATGAATTCAACCTTCTTGCTTACATCACCGCCCAAAATCCTGCATGAACACTCCTTGTGCCACTTTGCCCATTATTGGTGATGAAGGGCTAGGATTTAGCAAATTTTCTTTTGCTAACTACACTCACAATATTACTTCAGCAGTACACCCAATTAGATGGCATGGTCTTATCCATATGCTTATTATGCATTCCATCATCAAGCATAACCTTCCTTAGCTACCCAAGAGCTTATTTCTTCTTGCTTCCATCTTCTATCCTTCCTAAGACATGGCTTCATTTAGCTCATTAGAAGACATCACATTACTTACTCTTACTTAAAATAATTAGGGTTCGGGTTTTACACATTCAGACCTTTGTAGTTCGATGAATATGCGAGCCAGGGGAGGCTACGAGTATTTCATCATTTTTACTGATGATTATTCAAGGTATGGGTATGTTTATTTAATGCAACATAAGTCAGAATCCTTTGAAAAGTTCAAAGAGTTCAAGGCTAAAGTTGAAAATGCACTAGATAAATGGATTAAAACACTTCGATTTGATCGGGGAGGAAAGTTTTTGGATTCTGAGTTCCAGAACTATTTGATAGAATATGGAATCGTTTCCTAACTCTCAGCACCTGATACACCTCAATAGAATGGTGTAACGCTTCCTTACCAGACTCATTTTTGAGAGGAGAAAGAGAACCTTATTGGACATGGTTCAATCGATGATGAGTTACACTTTCTTACCAGACTCGTTTTGGGGTTTTACAGTAGAGAATGCAGCTTACATCCTCAACTGTGTTCCCTCCAAGAGCGTTACCAAAACACCTTTGGAGTTGTGGAAAGGGTGTAAAGCTATTTGCATCACTTCTGCATCTGAGGTTGCCCTGCAAAAGTGCTTGAGGCTAATCCTAAGAAACTGGAACCACGTTCAAGGCTGTGCTTTTTGTTAGGTTACCCTAAAGCAACACGAGGGGCTACTTTTATATCCTAAGAGAAAACAAGGTGTTTTGTGCAACAATGCTACCTTCCTGAGAAGGATCATATAAGGGAGCACAGTCCAAGAAGTAAAATCGTGTTGTGAGTGAGCATTCCAAAGAAAACTACTAAAACTTCAACAAGAGTTGTTGAAGAGCCTGACTACATCAACAAGAGTTGTTGATAGAAGTTCATTCTAGTAGGTCAAATCCACCTCAAGAGCTGAGGGAACCTCGATGTAGTGGGAGGGTTGCGAACCCACCTATTCACTATATGAGTTTAATTGAAATCCTAGCTATGGTAGCTGATGGCGAGGTTGAGGATCCGTTGTCTTACAAAAAGGCAATGGGGGATGTTGACAGAGATGAATGGGTCAAAGCCATGAATCTCGAGATGGAGTCTATGTACTTCAACTAAATTGGGGATCTTGTAGATCAACCTGATGGGGTTAAACCTATAGGTTGTAAATGGATCTACGAGAGGAAACAAGGTGCTGATGGGAAGGTGCGAACCTTCAAGGCTAGACTTGTGGCAAAGGGTTATACCCAGGTAGAAGGAGTTAACCATGAGGAGATTTTCTCGCCTGTTGCCATGCTTAAGTCTATCTGCATCCTCCTATCCATTACCTCATATTATGACAATGAGATATGGCAAATGGATGTCAAGACTGTTTTTCTTAATGGCAATCTTGAGGAGACCATTTACATGGTGCAGCTCGAGGGATTAATAGCCCAAGGTCAAGTGCAAAAGGTTTAAAACTGAATCGGTCCATTTATGGACTGGAACAGACATCTCGATTTTGGAACATAAGGTTTGATACTACGATCAAATCTTATGGCTTTGACCAAAACATTGATGAGCCTTGTGTCTACAAGAAAATCATCAACAGTTCAATAGTTTTCCTAGTGTTATATGAAGATGATATCCTACTCATCGAGAATGAAGTAGGTTTACTGACTTCAGTTAAGAACTGGCTAGCGACCCAATTCCAAATGAAAGATTTGGGAGAGACTCAATTTGTTCTTGGGATTCAGATCTTTCGGGATCGCAAGAACAAAATGCTAGCACTAGCTCAGGCATCGTACATTGACAAGATGTTGATCAAGTACTCAATGCAGAACTCCAAAAGGGGCCTTTTGCCTTTTCGGCATGGAGTTACATTGTCTAAGGAACAGTGTCCTAAGACACCTCAAGAGGTTGGGGAAAGGAGATGAGTCCCCTATGCATCTACTGTGGGCAGTTTGATATATGCGATATTATGTACTAGACCTGACATCTGCTACGCTATGGGGATAGTCAGTAGATATCAGTCTAATCTAGGACAGGGTCACTGGATAGCCGTTAAGAATATCCTCAAGTATCTTCGGAGAACAAGGGACTACATGCTTGTGTATGATTCTAAGGATTTGATCCTTATAGGATACACGAACTCTGATTTTCAAATTGATAAGGATTCTCGAAAATCCACTTCAGGATCCGTGTTCACTCTTAATGGAGGAGCTGTCGTATGGTGAAGCACCAAGCAGGGGTGCATTGCTGACTCCACCATGGAGGCCAAGTATGTAGCAAATTGTAAAGCTGCTAAGGAGGCCGTTTGGCTCAGGAAATTCCTGACTGATCTGGAAGTTGTTCCAGACATGTCTAGACCCAACACCCTTTATTGTGATAATAATGGTGTTGTGGCGAATTCCTATGAGCCTCGGAGTCACAAGCGCAACAAGCATATAGGGCAAAAATACCATCTCATCAGGAGATGTGCATCGAGGAGACGTGATTGTCACAAAGATAGCTTCGGAGCACAACGTTGTTGATCCATACGAAGGATCTCACAACTATAGTGTTTGAGGTCACCTGCAGAGTATGGGTTTACTGGACCGACCGTGGCTGAACTAGGGCAAGTGGTAGATGTTTTACTAGGCATTTGTGCCCTAGTTTATTGTTTTGTGTACTTGTAATATGATTATCTTGTACACCCCACTAGCTTTCGGACAAGTGGGGGATTGTTGAGGTTGATGCCCTAAATCTTGTAGGGTTCTATAGTTTGTAAACTTCTGTATGAACAAACATTTTGTGATTTATAATATGAGATATTTTATTCACTCTGTCTATGAAATATGAGATATTTTAGTTGCATTAATCGCAAACCAATAAACTAAGATCCCTGGTTATCATTGTAACTTAAGCAAGTATGTGAAGACATACAAGTGGATCGTGCTTTAAGTGATAACCTAAATGGTCTGTAGTATATGGATAAAGGAGAGAAACCTTATCCTAATGACGCTATGAGTGTGGCCCGCTTTGTAGGTGTTACAAGTGTTGTAAAGTGCTACAAATGGTCTGATCTTGACCATTCATGTATTAGACATGCGGGAGGGGATACTCTATACAAAGGAGTTTGTATTAGACTGGACGACAAAATGTTTAATCTCGTTATATAACGCCGTTCATGACAGATACTTTCATTTCACTAGGATGACCATAGGTAACATGACTTTAATCCTGAGTGAGTTGGGAACTCTTGCCTATGAGGGCGGTCCTTTGATTTGCATGGGTGCGAGTGGCCAGATCACCAACTCAAACCAATCACTTTGGGGATTCTCTGTGTAATGCATAAAATTAAGATATGATTGATGATGTTCTATGCTCAAAATGATGCGATACTACTACTAGATATGCGTTAATGATGAGTGTTCACATAGTATGCCATAAGTTGTCACAAGTTTCCTTACGATAGAACCAAGTGTAATTCTATCGCAAGTTTCTCGGTATGATCTGAGGTCGAACACGGGGACTGATTTAGGTTATTGTGGTATGTTCATGATATAAGCGACCAGGTTTTCAATCTTTAAAAATGTGTTTGTACAGGTATATAAATTGCGATAAAATAAAGTAAAGCAGTAAAGATGCGATAATAAAATGAAATACAATAAACCTAAGGTAGATGATACAAGATACAAGCTTCATCTACAAGATGCTGGGGTCAAGGCTGGCTGTGAAAGTTGTGCAAAGACGTGGGACGCGGTGGCAAGTCTTATGAATAGAATAGAAAGAGAAAGACAAATAATATAAACAACACAAATTCTCAATTGCATTGAAGCTACAAATATTGTTCCGCTCTTCTCTTGGCATACATCTTTCAGTGATCGGCCGCGCTCCCACATGTCTGTGGTGAAACAGAGACTAACGTAATGAACGTAAGGTTGCTCCCATGTCTGAAAGTACTACTTGCTTTAGTTAATGCATTCTTCTGACCTTCTCTCGATAGATCAGAATGGCATCTTCACTTCTGCTCTCATAGGTGAAGATGTCGTCTAGCATGCCTTAGCTAAACGCATTTTATATCTTTAACACAGATTAAGTACTTAGTTATTTCATATTTCTTATCAAGGAATTAAGAAGACATCATGAAGAAAGTGATTGATGGATGAACGGAAATAGACAGAAAATGGTAAATGAAAGCTATCGAAACATTTAATACGTCTATTAAGCGTTTGATACATGGTATGTGAATGAAAAGATAAAGGAAACATGAAATACAACAATGAAAGAGATAGAATAGATACAAACAAGTGCCAATGTCATGGTATTGATTTGATGGAGATCTGCTTGCCGGATAGGATGGATTTGATGGTAGGAAGAGCTTCCCTCTCAGGCTTACTCCACCAGTAGTAGGGGTCTTTGCACAGAGCTTTCAATCGGGTGTTTGGCAGGTTAGATCTGAGATTCACCTCTTGGCCTTATCTCGTTTCTTCCCGGATTTCTTCATTCAAGCACTCTGCTCAGCCTTTTCTCTCAACAGTTTTGCAGCATTTACCTCGTATCCCGTAGCATACTTTTTCTCTGAAATCAATGGGGTATTTATAGGTGCAGATCTTTGACTCCAGCCTTGTGGTCCCCACCTGATTGTCATGTTAATTCCGAAGATGGAGGGATATTATTCCGTCTATTATGCAATTAGACTATCAATTTTGTACAACTGTTAGTTGTACACGTGTCTCAATCCTTCGCTTTTGCATTGCTCAGCTGCATCTTTCGGTCATGGATTCGCATATGGTGTTGTTTTTATTACCGCATGCAGTTGAAACACAGCTCTAGATCGACTATCGCATTGCGTCGTCATTGTGGTAATCGTCTCTTCATTGTTGATTAATGGGCGCAATGTGACAAAGATGCGTTGATCAGTTTCTCGTGAGCCTTGAGCGCAAGCGGTGACTTGGTCTCCTGCAAAACAGAGTAAAATTTGGCCTGTCTTCCATCTTTATGGTGTTAGTGGGTGTAATTGCAAACATTTATAATTATTGTAATACTAGGCTAATTTTCATACAATCGGCGCATATTTACTAACTTTTGGCCACAATATCTAGATAAGGTGGCATAAATAACTTGTATTTCTACAATTTATCAGTCTGATTGAGGAGCTGGGAACTCAGCTACACAAGATAGAATTCACTCCTTCCCCGAAGCAGGGGTAAGTAGATAAATTGCGCCCTTAAGGGCTGATTTCGGGGCTTGAACAATGTGGCACCACACCTTCTCTTGGCCTGAGAAGGGTTTACTCATAGTGGGACTATGATGTATTGTTCATTAGAGGAATCAGTGGTACTTAAGGAGTTAGATGTAACTACAAGGACAAAACGGTAAATTGGCCCAACTGTACATACGAGCGATTTGTGAAGGGTCATCTTACTGTTGATTGGTTATATCCAATGGACACAAAAAGATATCTGTAGTGCGAAGTGTTTGGATTGGTGTCCTAATTCTCCCGGTTGTCTCGATCGAAAAATGGTGACTGTTAAGGTCAGTTACAAGAGTTATTTCTGCCTAATGGTTGAGAGTGTCTCATCCCTGTGAAGGGGCACCTGATCACCCCACCAGTGATGTTTGTCCTACCTCGCTATTGCATCATTGCAAAATAGATGTCTGTTCACTTAGGATACGTGGAAACTATTTTGCTAAAACTAAAATTGGTGTTAAAAGTGGTATTGCATAGACTCATTAAATTTTTTCTGTTTTAAGCAACGTTAGAATGGCTACAGCCACATTATCTCTATTAAGCACCGATAAGTTGACTGATGAGAATTACGCTAGTTGGAAACACATGATAACTACAATTTTAATCATCAATAACCTGAGGTTCATCCTTATGGAGGAGTGTCCTCCTATTCCACCTCAGAACACCACTCGAAATGTTCGGAAGGCTTATGAGCATTGGACATGGGTGAACGATAAGGCCCGAGCTTACCTCTTGGCCACTATGGATTATGTTTTGGCCAAAAAGCATGAGCCTATGGTCTTAGTGCGTGAGATCATGGAGTCCCTGTGGGGAATGTTCAGACAACCATCTGGACAACTCAAGCATGAAGCTCTGAAATGCATCTTCAATTCCAAAATGGAGGAAGGCACTTCTATTCGTGAACATGTGCTAGACATGATGGTCCACTTCAATAAGGGGGAGATGAATGGGTCACGCATCGATGAGGTCAGCTAGGTTAGCATAATTTTGCACTCGGTTCCAGATAGCTTCCTACACTTTTTCAGTAATGCTATATTTAACAAAGTAGACTATACCCTTACTGTTGGGATTAGTGTCCTAATTCTCCCAGAGTCTCGTTGTTTTGTAAAGATACACATTGTTTAATGAATAAAATAAATGTTATTTAATTCTGACATTTACTCATATCCAACAAACAAAGCTCCTTGGTTATCTTATGTGAACTTAAGCATGTGTATGTGATATACCAGTGGATCATGTCTTAAGTGATAACCTAAATAAGTCCATAGTATAAGGATTAAGGTGGGATACCTGATCATGGTGACACACATATTGATATTAATCCGTATGATGTATGAAGATACATCTAAGTGGAGGATGATGTAATGAGATTTACCATTAAGTTACCATTGGAATAGAAAAAGAACTATGGTTTTATATGTTTTATCGGATGAAATATTAAAAACCATAGGTTATAAATATAGTACGATAAGTTGGTTATCATTTATATTTATAATAATATTAATATTGGATAATAACCATTATTTTTCTTTTAATAACCAAATGAGTGGTTGATATAATCAGAGATTGTTAACTTCTCAATTCAGAGAGGGATAAAACTGCCTCCCTTCGGCGGCTTGTTAGTCCTAAACCTTTGAAGTGTTCAATGCGAACGAGATGCAACATGGGGTTCATGTTAGTTTTGCTAAAAACCTTATTGGATGCTTTATTTTGTTTATAACAACGGGTATTTTGCTAAAAACCTAATGTAGGTCAATGTGTTTTTCTTTTTCAGCAACTTGTTAGTATTCCATTTTAAAGCTTTAGATTGACCGATTACAAAACATGGAAGATTGTGTGAAACGAATTTCGTGGCATACGACCTCCATCCCACCACTCTCCAAAAGAAGAGGGACAAGACAATAATATGATTTATTTAGTCTTGGAGACATGTCTGGTAGAGAATGATGATTCTAGCCTGGATTCCTCAATTCAGGTTGCTACAATCAAGTCAGTTCCTCTTTCCAAGGATTTAGTTCCTGGCAAACATTGCCACAGGGGAGAAAATGACTCTTCGAGTCGATACTGGTGGAGGTTGTTTCAACTGTTGTTGTAGGCAGGCTAAGTTATTTGTTGACAAGAAACGTTATCGTTACGGATAATGTTTTTGTTAGTTCCTCATATTAAGAGGAAACTTAATCTCGGTTTCGTCTCAAAGGTACACCGTCTCTTTTCTGAGAATAAAGTGTTTATTTCAAGAATGGAATGGAGATTTTGGTATATGGTCAATGGAAAATAACTTATATGTACTAAGGTTCGTTAGTCATAAAAGCATTGTTTAACACTAAAATGTTCAAAAGACGACAAACAACAGCTAAAAGGCCAAAGGTTTCTCCAAAGGAAAATGCCCATCTTTGGGCATCTAAGGTTAAGTCCACATCAAACCTCAATAGTTGAAGAAGTTGGTGAAAAGTGGACTTCTAAAGAGTTTAGAAGAAAACTCCCCGGTATGTGAATAATGGCATCGAAGGCAGATGGACCAAATGACCTTTTTACTAGAAAAGGTTTAAGAGCCAAGGAAGCCTTGGACCTGTACATTCAGACTCTGTTGTCCGATGAATGTTAAGAGCCGAGGTGGGTAATGAAATTTCATCTTTTTCATTATGATTATTCAAGGTTTTGGTATCTCTTTCTAATGCAACGTAAGTCTAAAGCCTTACTAGTTCAAGGAGTATTTAAGGCTGAAGTGAAAATGTAGGTAAAAAGATAAAAATACTACGATCTAATCGTGGTGGAGAGGTATATGGACCTCCAATTCCAAAACAATATGAAAACATGGAATTTTGGGCCTCGCCCCTAGTACACTCAGTAGAATGGTGGTATCAGAAAGAAGAAACAGGACCTTGTTGGACATGGTTCAAATCTATGATGAGTTATGCTTATCTTTCAGACTCGTTTGGGTTTATGCAGTGCCAAATTACATGTTAATTATCCTGGAACAAACGTTCCTCTCGAAAATTGTTTCTGAAACACCTTTTGGAGTTATGGAGAGTCGTAAAGGTAGTTTAAGCCACTTCAGGATTTGGGTTGTTGGGCATATGTGCTTGTTGAACTAACCCAAAAAAAGTTGGAACACGCTCGAAGGTTTTCCTCTTTGTAGGCTATCCCAAGGAACACCGAGAGTGAGGATACTTCTATATCCAAGTGAGAAAAAAAGTGTGTGTTTCCACTAATGCTATCTTCTGAAAAGATCAAAAATGAGGATCATAACCGGACGAAGTAAGGCTCTTTTATGTTGAGATCTCTAGTGAGACTTGAGACGCAAGGGTTTAACAAAGAGTTGTTGAACAAGCCGACAGATCAACAAGAGTTATTTGAGGTCGAAATTGTCTTTTAGTTTTTAAAAAAAAAACCAGCTCAAAGAGTTAAACTACTTCGATGTAAGTGGAGGGTTATGAACCCACCAGATCGCTACATGGGTTTGGACTGAAGCCCAAAGCGTCATTATGAATGATGGGGTCAAGATCCATTGTCTATTTAAGAAGCAATAGAGGATGTTTACAAGATGAATCGGGGTAAAGCCATGAACCAGGAAATGGAGTCTATGTACTTCAACAACGTTCTGGGAGCTTATTGATCCAACTGCTGGGTGAAGATCTATTGGGTGTAGTGGATCCTTAAGTGAAAGAGAGGTGTAGATAGAAAGGGTGCAAACCTTTAAAGGTAGACTCATGGAAAGGGTTATACCAGGTTGAGGGAGTTGCTATAGGAAAACTTTCTCACCTGTTGTCATGTTTAAGTCTATCAGGATTCTCCTAAACATAAGCCACATTTTATGATTATAAATATGGCAACATGGACGTCAAGACATAACCTTTCTTAATGGTAATCTTGAGGAGACTCATCTATATGACTCCAATCAGAGAGGTTCGTTAGTTCCAATCAAGAGCAAAAGTTTTCCAAGCTTAAATAGGTCCATTTATGGGCTGAAACAAGCCTCGATCTTGGAACATCAGATTTTGACATTGCTATCAAGTCGTTTTCGGCTTTGACAGAACGTTGATTGAGCCTTGTGTTTACAAGAAGATCATCAACCAGCTCTAGTAGAAGCTTTCCTAGTTGTTGTATGTAGACGCCAAGACAAATTCTAAATATCTTCTATACGAAAAGCTTTGATGGTATGCAATGTTGTGTACCAGACCCCACAATTTGCAATGAGCAGTTAGGGATTGTTAGTCGGTTATCAGTCCAAATCCAGGATTTGATCATTTGGACGGCGGTCAAGACGATTCTTCAAGTATCTTCGGGAGAATGAGGGACTACCATTGCTTGTGTATTGAAGATAAGGGATCTGATCCTTATAGGATACACGGACTCTGACTTTCAGATCGATGAGAATTCTCGCAAATCGACATCGGGGTCAGGTGTTTACTCTGAATGGAGGGGCTATAATCTAGCGAAGCATCCAAGCAAGGTGCATTACACGGGGACTCCTCTATGGAAGCCGCAATTACGTAAACCGGCTGTGAAAGCAACTAAGGAATTCTGTTTGGCTGAGAAAGGTCTTTTAGATTAGAAGTTGTTCCAAAATATGGATTTGCCTATCACTCTTATTGTGATAATAGCGAGGCTGGTGGCAAATTTAAAGGAAACCTCCAAAGTCATCGTCGGATAAGCACATCGAATGGAAATATCATCTGATCCAGGGAGATTGTGCATCACGTGATGAAGTGATTGTCACGGAAGATCGCATCGGGAAGCCCAAAACCCAAAAACGTTTAGCGGGGGCTTTTTTGAAAATCCCTTTACAAAAGCCCTCATGAGCTAAAGTGTTCGAGGGTCACCTAGAGAGTATGGGTTACGGGACATTCGACATCTTGGTTCTACGGTTAGTGGGAAGATGATACTGGGGTATGCACCCCCCTTAGTTATGTATATTTGTAACATTTTTATAGTTGTATAGTACATTATCTCCCAAGTCATTAGAACAAGTGGAACATTGTGGATTGGTAGTCCAGATTCTAACCTAGCTCTCTCGAGTCATTAGGTTCTTTCTTTAGACTCTCTCTCGAGTAGCACTAAAGGGTATTTGGCACAACATAAATCAAGACAATCGCAAGCAATGAACTTCCTAGGCCATGTTAGCTTAGTTTTCCTCAACCCATTGGACTAGTTTAGCTACTCATGCATGCTAAGAGAGTGAACAGATGTAGAAATAGAATTTCTATTGTATAAATATGAAGGTGAAGTACAAAATAACAATGCAATTATAGAATAAAGGGCCTGGAAGCAATCTTTTGCTGCCCAGGCTTTTACACTGATTTCTACTCGTGCTCAAAAGATAATCTTGCTCTCGCGAGAGTCAGTCCGCTTTCTACTTATTCGCCCCAAGGTTCTCTCTCGAGTTTCCCTGAGCAATCTTCAGCGTCACCACTCTTCTCTCGCTCCGCCTTAAAATGAAAGAAACTACGAACTTGTGGAACAAAGAATGGCTGAACTCATGAACTTTTTAATTCGTCAACCCATCAAACCCCTTTCAGAAGAATTCCCTTGGTATTTATAGAGCGTCCATGGTGAAAGGCGGCTTCTCTCTCATGGTTGTACAGATGGGACAACTTTAATTTCTGACTGATGCGTCGAATAATTGTCAACGAAAAGCTAAATGTACTTTGTGACCGTTATCGGCTGTCAACTTAATTCGTATTTGATTGTCATCAGCTTTCTGTTCATCGCGATTGATTAGCCTTTCACCCAGATGTGCCCACCATGTTGCGCTGACCAAGTTGTGACCGTCCTTCTTGGGCGAATGTTTACGAACACAATAATCGCAAAGCCTTACGGTGAAGTTGTGCTCGACCAGTGATTTCCTATGATCACAATTATTCCATTGCGTCAACGCATATTCTGCACAAAAATACAAAAATCAACTGTTCTAATACATTAAACGTATGTGACCACAATATTATGAAATCGATGCTTAATGGACGCAAATTAACATATTTCATCAAGGCAATCCAACATTGTTTAAGAACTTAGTACTATGATAACGTGCATTTTCCCATTATCAGTTGTCGCACTGCTGATTGGTTAAGATGGACACATAATATATCTATGGTAAGGAGAGTTCAGCTGCCGGTCTTTAGTGGACTTCCTGACAGTTAAGGATGGTGATCCCGTTACTAAAGAATTTAGTCAGTTATTCATGTACCGTTGGAGCTTTGAGCTACAGGTCCATGAGGTCTCCTTGGTAGCTCAATGGATTCAGTTGAGGATCAGTTCTTGGTGTTGATTTGAAATGTTCAAATTGACAAGAGGTATTTTGATTANAGTCATTAGGTTCTTTCTTTAGACTCTCTCTCGAGTAGCACTAAAGGGTATTTGGCACAACATAAATCAAGACAATCGCAAGCAATGAACTTCCTAGGCCATGTTAGCTTAGTTTTCCTCAACCCATTCGACTAGTTTAGCTACTCATGCATGCTAAGAGAGTGAAGAGATGTAGAAATAGAACTTCCATTGTATAAATATGAAGGTGAAGTACAAAATAACAATGCATGTATAGAATAAAGGGCCTGGAAGCAATCTTTTGCTGCCCAGGCTTTTACACTGATTTCTACTCGTGCTCAAAAGATAATCTCGCTCTCGCGAGAGTCAGTCCGCTTTTGCTTATTCGCCCCAAAGTTCTCTCTCGAGTTTCCCTGAGCGATCTTCGGCGTCACCACTCTTCTCTTGCTCCGCCTTAAAATGAAAGAAACTGCGAACTTGTGGAACAAAGAATGGCTGAACTCATGAACTTTTTAATTCGTCAACCCATCCAACCCCTTTCTAAAGAATTCGCTTGGTATTTATAGAGCGTCCATGGTGAAAGGCGGCTTCTCTCTCATGGTTGTACAGATGGGACAACTTTAATTCCTGACTGATGCGTCGAATAATTATCAACGAAAAGCTAAATGTACTTTGTGACCGTTATCGGCTGTCAACTTAATTCGGATTTGATTGTCATCAGCTTTCTGTTCCATTGCGATTGATTAGCCTTTCACCCAGATGTGCCCACCATGTTGCGCTGACCAAGTTGCGACAGTCCTTCTTGGGCGAATGTTTGCGAACACAATCATCGCAAAGCCTTGCGATGAAGTTGCGCTCGACCAGTGATTTCCTATAATCACAATTCTTGCATTGCGTCAACGCATATTCTGCATAAAAATACAAAAATCAACTGTTCTAATGCTTTGAACACATGCGACCGCAATATTATGAAATCGATGCTTAATGGATGCAAATCAACATATTTCATCAACATAATCCAACATTGTTTAAGAACTTAGCACTATGATAACGTGCATTTCTGCCCGTTATCACGCCCCCAAATTGACCTCAAGCATAAGCTAAAGATTCCTTTAGTAAGTCAACTACAAAGTTTTTTTCCTAGATTTCTCAAGGATGCTTCATTCAAATCCTATATACCAGGATTTCCTTAAGTCTTATTCAAGTCTTTTCTTAAAATATTTCTAAGACCTAGGGACTACAGGCTTACCTTTCAAAAGGACTTTATGAAATTCCGGAACATCGCATGATTTATTTCAAAAAGAAAATTTTCTATCAGGGTGTCAAATGATTTTATCCTTGCATAAAAATTTTCTTCATTGATATTTTTTTTCTGACCTTACGCTGATCCAAGTGTTTTGCCTTCGTTTTGGCTTGCCCCCATGGGTGTCATGCGAACATCCAACTACGAGCAATGCACTCTTTCTCAGACTAAACTCATACCTATTTGGCAGTGGAGATACGATCATTTATTTATGCATTGATCCTGGTGACTTACTTTCGTTTTGGCTTGCCCCCATGTGTGTCATGCGGACATCCAACTATGGGTAAGTGCCTTTCACAACTTAACTCTTATCAACATAGGTTTCCCATTGCATTGATGAGGTTGAGTATATAGTAAAACTTAGGGACCACCTTATTCCAGGTTGGCTTGTTCACGTCCATGGTGGCTTTTCTCTCGTTTTCTTTGTCTGCTGGGAT
>NC_052352.1:69211838-69218310 GCF_009727055.1 Benincasa hispida
TAATCTGGAGTTTTTCCCCATGAATGCTCATTACAATTTCCCTTTTGCGCACATCAATTTGAGTGCGACCAATTGATAGGAACGGTCATCCCAATATGATAGGCGCATCTTCTTCCGCTTTATAATCCAAAATGAGGAAGTCTGTCGGTAGGATAAATTTATCGATTGAGATTGCAACATTTTTCAACTCTCCTTCAGGATGTATTCGAGATCTGTCTGTGAGCAGGAGCGTTTCCTTTGTGAGCATAAGTGTGCCGGCATTCAATTGTTTGAAGATTGATAGCGGCATTATGTTTATACTTGCCCCAAGATCGTATAGTGCTTGGCCACTGTAGGTCCCTCTGATAGAGCATGGTATCGTGAAGATTCTTGGATCGCCCATTTTAGGTGGGATCATAGCATTTTGCGCTGCAGCCACTATTGTGATATTTTCTTCCTCATTTTGTTCCTCTGTCAATCTTTGCGAAGTCACTGGTGGTTGAACTTCTTCTGTCTCAAGATCTAGAGGCTAAAGGGTGGACGCAACTTCAGGGTCTATTTTCTCGGACTTCTCCATACTATAGGTCAACGGGTCTCTTCGGTTATCACAGCATTCAAGTTGGTCATAATGCGCTTCTCCCCTACTCCCGGCGCATTCTTCTTTCTTCCTTCTCTTTCTTCTTCCTTTCCTTCTTGGCCTCCTCATCTTCATCATCATCCTTCTTCTCTTTATTCTTTTTCTCCTTGCGATGATGAGAAGATTCAGCCTCTCCAACCTTTCTCCCCTTGCTTTTCTTCTTTTTCTTTTTCTCTTCTGCTACTTCTGGTTGCGTCTCCACTGCAACTAAGTCCATCACAACTTCAAGAGTCTCAACCGCAACTTCAGCCTCCTTAGACTCCTCCACCGTAATTCTGGACGGTCCATCATAGGTTTCTGCGTTGGTAGTCACCTCAGAAGTCTCTAAGGTCGAAATGCCTTTTCCTGCTTCTTCTTCATTCACCACTGCCTCTGCCACCACAACTTCTTCATTTACCACCACCGCCACCTCCTCTGTCGACAGTGCTTGATTTACAACCCCTGCCTCGGGTAATCCACCTCTTAACTCCAGATTGCTCAGTATGTTGCCAAACATTTCCGTGTCATCACGTCTCTTCCTCTCACTCTGGGTTGAGACGACAGGAGTTTTAACAGGGGTATTTTTAGTGCTTCGCCCCCTCTTGAACAGAGGAGGCACGACGGCCAAGTGGTTTNTAAGGTCGTTAGTCATAAAAGCCTTGTTTAACACTAAAATGTTCAAGACGACAACAACAGCTAAAAGGCCAAAGGTTTCTCCAAAGGAAAATGCCCATCTTTGGCATCTAAGGTTAGGTCACATCAACCTCAATAAGATTGAGAAGTTGGTGAAAAGTGGACTTCTAAAGAGTTTAGAAGAAAACTCCTTGCCGGTATGTGAATAATGGCTCGAAGGCAAGATGACCAAATGACCTTTTACTAGAAAAGGTTAAAGAGCCAAGGAAGCCTTGGACCTTGTACATTCAGACCTCTGTTGTCCGATGAATGTTAGAGCTCGAGGTGGGTATGAATATTTCATCTCTTTCATTGATGATTATTCAAGGTTTTGGTATCTCTTTCTAATGCAACGTAAGTCTGAAGCCCTTGACTAGTTCAAGGAGTATAAGGCTGAAGTTGAAAATGTTAGGTAAAAAGATAAAAATACTACGATCTAATCGTGGTGGAGAGTATATGGACCTCAAATTCCAAAACAATATGATAAACATGGGATTGGGCTCGGCCCCTAGTACACCTCAGTAGAATGGTGTATCAGAAAGAAGAAACAGGACCTTGTTGGACATGGTTCAATCTATGATGAGTTATGCTTATCTTTCAGACTCGTTTTGGGGTTATGCAGTGCAAATTACATGTTATATCCTGAACAACGTTCCTTCGAAAATTGTTTCTGAAACACCTTTTGAGTTATGGAGAGGTCGTAAAGGTAGTTTACGCCACTTCAGGATTTGGGGTTGTCTGGCATATGTGCTTGTGACTAACCCAAAGAAGTTGGAACCACGCTCGAAGGTTTTCCTCTTTGTAGGCTATCCCAAGGAAACGAGAGGAGGATACTTCTATGATCCAAGTGAGAAAAAAGTGTGTGTTTCCACTAATGCTATCTTCTTGAAAGAAGATCACATGAGGGATCATAAGCGACGAAGTAAGCTCATTTTATGTGAGATCTCTAGTGAGACTGAGACTGCTGAGGGTTCAACAAGAGTTGTTGAACAAGCCGACAGATCAACAAGAGTTATTGAGGTCGAAATGTCTAGTAAACCAGCTCAAGAGTTAAAACTACTTCGATGTAGTGGGAGGGTTATGAACCCACCAGATCGCTACATGGGTTTGACTGAAGCCCAAAGCGTCATTATGAATGATGGGGTCAAGGATCCATTGTCTTTTAAGAAAGCAATAGAGGATGTTGACAAAGATGAATGGGTTAAAGCCATGAACCAGGAAATGGAGTCTATGTACTTCAACAACGTCTGGGAGCTTATTGATCCAACTGCTGGGGTAAGATCTATTGGGTGTAAGTGGATCTATAAGTGAAAGAGAGGTGTAGATAGAAAGGTGCAAACCTTTAAAGGTAGACTCATGGAAAAGGGTTATACCCAGGTTGAGGGAGTTGACTATGAGGAAACTTTCTCACCTGTTGTCATGTTTAAGTCTATCAGGATTCTCCTAAACATAGCCACATTTTATGATTATGAAATATGGCAAATGGACGTCAAGACTACCTTTCTTAATGGTAATCTTGAGGAGACCATCTATATGACTCAATCAGAGGGGTTCGTAGTTCCAAATCAAGAGCAAAGAGTTTGCAAGCTTAATAGGTCCATTTATGGGCTGAAACAAGCATCTCGATCTTGGAACATCAGATTTGACATTGCTATCAAGTCGTTTGGCTTTGACCAGAACGTTGATGAGCCTTGTGTTTACAAGAAGATCATCAACAGCTCAGTAGCTTTCCTAGTGTTGTATGTAGACGCAAGACAATTCTCAAGTATCTTCTTACGAAAGCTTGATGTATGCAATGTTGTGTACCAGACCCGACATTTGCTAAGCAGTAGGGATTGTTAGTCGGTATCAGTCCAATCCAGGATTTGATCATTGGACGGCGGTCAAGACGATCTTCAAGTATCTTCGGAGAATGAGGGACTACATGCTTGTGTATGAAGATAAGGATCTGATCCTTATAGGATACACGGACTCTGACTTTCAGATCGATTGAGATTCTCGCAAATCGACATCGGGGTCAGTGTTTATTCTGAATGCAGGGGCTATAATCTAGCGAAGCATCAAGCAAGGATGCATCACGGACTCCTCTATGGAAGCCGAATACGTAACGGCTTGTGAAGCAGCTAAGAAAGCTGTTTGGCTGAGAAAGGTCCTTTTAGATTTAGAAGTTGTTCCAAATATGGATTTGCCTATCACTCTTTATTGTGATAATAGCGGGGCTGTGGTGTGCGCCTCTTCTGCATGGCGATTTACGGTCTGATGAAGGGGTTGATGGTGGGCAGAATTGGTTTGGGTACGCTTTATCGTCGTTCAGTCTTGCGCATGGATCAGTAGACTCGGATGAGAACCTGCCATTCGAAAATAAATTGGGCATCTGACTCGGGAGTAAGAGTCTGTCTATGTTGTCCATCAGGGCAGCCAATGGTTTGATATATTAGACAAATGGTTACCCGTCTATATTGTTTACCTGAAAGTTCAAAGTTCTGTTTGGATGAATTGTAATGCAACCTTTTCGTGCGTGTAAGGGTGATTTTCCGAATGCAAAAATGAGGAAAAGATTTCACAACGAGGAAAGGGTTATTTATAGGTTGGGCTTCATTACATACCGCGGACCCCATGATTATACGGAGCAACGCCTACCGGAGATGCTCTACCAGTGTCACATCGTCTTAATCTTCCCTCATTTAGGCATTTTTACATCCTTTCATCTGCGAATCTATCATTGCTTCTGGGCATTTTATGAAACCAATATAGACTCCCAAAAATATATTCATGAAAAGATTTCTTTGTTATTTTATCGAATGGACCGCAAGATAGATTCGCCCTTGCTATGCTCCACTCATGCAAATGCATCTTCGTCAGAGGACAGGGCAACCAGCAAACATTCTCCCGCAACACACCCGTTACTAAACACATTTCATAGAGGATACCTCAACAATTTAGCTAGGATGGGCAAAGGACAATATATGCGCGCACACACCCTTCCGTTAGATCGTCGAGTTGGGTGAACGCAAAGCGTATCTCATTGGTTCAAGATGCATCCACAATTTATCGCCACTTGCAGTACTTGTTGTTAATATATGAATTTTATTATTATTTTTTTCATAGTAACAAAAGGACAAGTTCCATGACTTAGCGCAATAATTGTCCCTTTAATTCTCCATTCATCTCACCATTAAAGAACTAACAACATTATATTAGCTTATAAGAAAAGTTAAAGAATTAAGACTAGTCAGAAACAAAATGAAAAGGAAATAATGAAGATACAGATCTTCTAATAAATACATGAATACACACATTAGAATGCGGAAGTAAAAGACAAAATTTCAAGAATTCAATAAGACAAAAATTATATGAAATTCTATTTAATCATAGTTGGAAAATAAATAGGACCAGAATAAAGCGATATTCTTACGAATAGGCGCATCCACATCCTGCAGGTGGTCTGGCTTGCTATGACCAAGTTCCTAAGGTGAAACATTGTTCCTTTCCATTGGATCCCGGGCTATCTGAGATCTGGGCAAGCGTTCCTGGTGCTCTACTATCTCACAGCCTTCTCAGAATGCCTAAGCTGGGCCCACTCTGGATCTACACCAAAATTCCTAATTGAAGACCGCTACCTTCGCATACTAGGTCATATAGCGTACGAATTTTGTCATGTATTTTTAAGCTAGGGTTCTCACATATAGACTGAGCTTGCCCACAAAGTGTTAGAGAGAATGAGTGGTTTGCTTGGTAAGTTTCCTCTGATTGGCTTGGTATAGAAGTGCATAATGCCTTTTGGATTGCGCTCAGAATTAACGATTTGAAATTATGGTGAAAAAGGAGGATTCCCTTCGACCTCGCCACCTTTTTTTGATATTGATGGTCTTGATTGGCTCCCCTGGATTAGGGTTACCCCTCTAAGCGAAGTTAGACTGGTTCTTCCAGCCAAGATTATCAGTGTGGTGTGCATAGAAATACTGGATATTGTATTCGTGGGATGGCGCATACTTATGCTGGAATGTTAGATGGCAATCCAATTCTGCTGACCGTGGAGCCTCCATAATTTATAGTACTTCGCAACTTATTGCGGCCCTGAATACTTTGAGCCGGTGGCTTTTTGCAGTTTTGCTCTAGTTTTTGTATGAAAAGATGGCTGCCCTTGATTGAGATTGTCAATCGACTATGAGAGGATGAATGGACACCAATTAAAGGCAAGCCGTATGCGGCTAGAGGTTGGGCCCTAACAGAATGCCTCATATGTCCCTCTCATGGGCGACAATGGCCAGCGTTTCGTTCTGTCTTACTTCTTTCGAGTCGCCCTCATAGCCTTTCCATAGCCATCATTCTTATCCAATGTCATTTCTATGTTTCAACGAAGTATGCCGGTCATTGGATGATACTCTACCTATAATATTGTTTTTCTACTATAATACTTTTTCTCTGACCTAACGGAGCTTATGCATATCAGTAAACAGCCTGCGTTGATCATTCAGGCCGTTATATACCTAAGTTTCTTTCGCATCAATGACGTAATTCTGGGTAATCATCCCACGATATGAAGGGCAGTTCTTTACCAATCTTCTGAATCCCCACCAGGAATTCTCAGGGTCTCATTTCCATCTGGACTCGAAGTTTAACACATCCTTTCTCGTCACCTTAGCATTGAACAGATCTCAATTGACGGCTGGTGGGAAGAACTTCTTCATGAATCGTTTCCACCAGTTGATCCCATGATGTGAATTTCATTTGTGCTCTCTAGTGAGTGAGCCCACCTCTGTGCTTGTCCTTCAAGGTGTAAGGAACAAATATTAGTCTAAATACTTTCCAGGTGTTATGCTAGGTAAATGAGAAGTTGCCGCACATTTCGACAAAACTGGTTAGGTGGGCGCATGGCGCGGCTATGTCTCACCTTGCAAGACCCCTATGAATTTGCCAAGACATGCATTTAGGTCAAATTGTGAGCATGAGGCCGGCCTTAATTTTGAACTTGTGGTTCCTCAATGTAGGTACGGGCTCGATAATTCCAGGCGTAAAAGCCATACAAGTTTAGGTGCCCCGGGCATAATTCCTCAGTAGGAATGTTAATATATCAGATCTGACGCTGAGAAACACAGAATCCTCGCTAGAAGTCTAACAGTCCTCTTGTATTAACTAGACGAGAACCGCTATTGTCATTATATTTAGGGCATCGCCTTGCTGCCCTTCCTTTCGCCTAATTCT
>NC_052352.1:69218335-69219471 GCF_009727055.1 Benincasa hispida
CCGATTCTGAAGTGCCCATGCGCGAAAGGTACGCTCCATCTCAGGGTTAGCTTTGAATTCTTGTTCAGCACCAGTACTCATAAATCGTCAAGCTGCTCTCCGCGTTGAACAACCAGTACAACGAGATCTGTCCTGCAAAATACCACAAACACACTCAAACAATAAACCATTAACTAATCCCCGGCAACGGCACCATAAACTTGTAACGCAGATTTTGAATCTATGAACTACAAATTCATGTCCCCGTTACCAGTTCCCCGGCAACAGCGCCATAAACTTGTAACGCTATAAGCTATGATATGAATGAATGAACAATACAAGTCCATGTTCCCGTTACCAGTTTCCCTAGTAACGACGTCATAAACTTGTAATGCAGATTTTGAATCTGTGAACTACAAATTCATGTCCCCGTTACCAGTTCCCCAACAACGGCGCCATAAACTTGTAACACTAGAATGATATATATAGAGTCACAGAATGAGTTCATGCAATACTACTTCCAGATTTGCGTTAATTATGAGAACCTTGTAGTATATTATGCGTTGTCACAAGTATAATTCCACCGCAAGTTTCTCGGTGTGATCTGAGGTCGAACACATGGACTGTTTGAGGTTATTGCGTTATGTTTGTGATACAAGTTTTTCAATTTATAAAAGTGTTTGTGTATAGGTATTAAAATATGCGATAAAGTAAAGGAAAGCAATAAAAAATGCGATAATAAAGTAAAGTGCAATAAATCTAAGCTAAGATGATACAAGATACAACTTTCATGGTACAAGATACAGAGGTTGAGGCTAGCTGTGAAGATTATACAAAGATCGTGTGATGTGGTGGCAAGTCTTATGTGTGAAGCAGAA
The DNA here is from genome assembly GCF_009727055.1 of Benincasa hispida. NCBI lineage: Eukaryota > Viridiplantae > Streptophyta > Magnoliopsida > Cucurbitales > Cucurbitaceae > Benincasa > Benincasa hispida. The sequence goes on from NC_052352.1 coordinate 69,219,193, forward strand.
AAGAAAAGATAACTAATATAAACAGCACAAGTTCCTTAATTGCGTTAATGATATAATTGTGGTTCCGCTTTTCCCTTAGCGTACACCTCTCGATGATCGGCCGCATTCCCACATGTTTGTGGTGAAACAGGGACGAACGTAATGAACGCAAGGTTGCTTCCATGTAAGAACCGATAGCTGAACTCTCCTTACCACAGATATATTATATGTCCATCTTAACCAATCAGCAGTGCGACAACCCTTCCTAGATCGCTCGAAATACAGCTGGGCCAAAACCGT
>NC_052352.1:69226209-69229362 GCF_009727055.1 Benincasa hispida
TTCTTAATCCGTTTTGTAGGTAAATATGATTAGGACGAGTAACTTTGTAGAATGTCTAGTAGAGTTTATAAATGTGTTTAGCTAAGGCATGTGCTAGACGACAATCTTCACCGGTGTGAGAGCAGAAAGTGTAAGGAGATGCCATGTCTTTAATGGAGTGCCTAACAGTTAAAGATGGTGGATCCCGTGACTAAAGAGTTTAGTCAGTTATTCATGTACCGTTGGAGCTTCGAACTATAGGTCCATGAGGTCCTCTTGATAGCTCAATGGATTCAGTTGGGTATCAGTTCTTGGTGTTGATTTGAAATGTTCAAATTGACAAGAGGTATTTTGATTATATATGATATAATCGATATGATGTATGAGATACATCTAGTGGAGGATTGATGTAAATGAGATTTACATTAAGTACCATGGAATAGAAAAAGAACCATGGGCATCGATGGTATACGATAGGTCTCCGCCATCTCCCACTTGCCCTATCCAGTACACGATTGGTGTTTCCTCCTTCTTCTGGCTCATACCAAGTCTGAACAGTGATCACCCTCTGGATTCTAACATCGAGAATACCAAGGTCGCCTTGTTGGTGGTGTCAGACTCAACTCGACACCGTCGAGGTTTTCTGGAGGTCGTTCATGCTGTTGCTGAGGAGTTCATGATCGAGGCAATCGTTGACGATGAGCGCGAAGTGTTCTTGTTGTGTTCGTGTTGTATTTCTGTCGTCTAGATCGAGCATTTGAAGTTGCTGTTGTTCGAGTGGTCGTGCATAAAGGAGAGGAGGAGATGTATCTTCCATTGTTCGTACAATTTTTCCCTTTGTGCACTTGTAGTTTTTCATGTTGTAATTTATGTATGAATTATATAACCGCTTGTTTGAAGTCGACTGTAAATGTATTGTTCATTCATGATTGTGATTTGGAATTATCTTTCTTCTGCTGCTCATGGAAATTGCTAATCCGATTTCCTTCACTTACAACTCTCCTCAACGAGTTGTAGACATTCCAATCCTTACGAGAAAGTAAAGAGAATAAGGTAGGTGAGGAAAATGTTGCTTCATCTTTGAAGAAGTTTCATAACGGTCAGACCTTTGGGACTAAGTCTGCACCTTCTACTTTTAACACTTCCAAGTGGAAGAAGAAGAAGGGTAGTAAGGGGAAGGGGAAGGCACCTGCTAACCCACAGCTTGTCGCACAGCAGGGTAGGCGACCAGTGCCGGTTGACAAAGGAAAGTGTTTCCAGTACAACTAGGATGGGCACTGGAAGCGAAACTGTCCTCGCTGGATAAAGGAGAAGAAGAAGGCTACGGCCAAGGAAAAACAAGGTAAATATGATTTACTAGTTTTGGAACCTTGTTTAGTGGAGAATGATGATTCTGCCTGGATTATTGACTTTGGGGTCACTAATCATGTTTGTTCTTCTTTTAGGGGATTAAATCATGGTGGCAGCTTAAGGCTGAAGAGATGACGATACGAGTAGGCACTGGGCACGTTGTCTCAGTTGTGGCAGTGAGAGGACTTCAGCTAACTTTATAGAAGAAGTTTATCATTTTGAATGATGTTTATGTAGTTCCCGAGTTAAAGTGAAACTTAATTTCTGTAAAATATTTGATACAATGTAAGTATACTCTTCATCTTGATTTAAATAAAGTATTTATTCATAAAGATGGTGTTGAGATTTGTTCAGCAAAACTAGAAAACAACTTGTATGTGTTAAGACCGTTAGCAACAAGATCTCTCCATAACATATAGATATTTAAAACTGTTGTAACTCAAAATAAACAACTAAAGGTTTCTCCTAAGGAAAATGCCTAGCTTTGGCACCTTCGATTAGGGCACATCAATCTCAATAGGATTGTGAGATTGGTGGAGAATGGACTTCTAAGCGAGTTAGAGGAAAATTCTTTACCGGTGTGCAAATAATGCCTTGAAGTTAAGATGACTAAAATACCTTTTACTGGAAAAGGTTATCGAGCCAAAGAACCTCTAGAGTTAATGCATTCAAACCTTTGTGGTCCGATGAATATGCGAGCTAGGGGAGGCTACGAGTATTTCATCACTTTTACTGATGATTATTCGAGGTATGGGTATGTTTATTTAATGCAAGATAAGTCAGAATCCTTTGTAGAGTTCAAAGAATTCAAAGCTGAATTTGAAAATGCACTAGATAAATGGATTAAAACACTTCGATTTGATCGGGGTGGAGAGTTTTTGAATTCTGAATTCCAAAATTATATGATAGAACATGCGCTTGAGGCTAATCCCAAGAAACTGGAGCCATATTTGAGGTTGTGCCTCTTTGTAGGCTACCTCAAAGATACACGACGGGGTTACTTTTATGATTCTAAGGATAATAGAATGTTTGTGTCAACGAACGCAACCTTCCTGGAGGAGGATCATATGAGGGAGCAAAGTCCACGTAGTAAGATCGTGTTGCGTGAACTTTCCAACGAAACTATTAAAACTTCAACAAGAGTTGTTGAAGGGCTTGCTCCATCAGCAAGAGTTGTTGATGGAAGTTCATCTGGTAGGTCAGTTCCACCTCATGAGTTGAGGGAACTTCGACGTAGTGGGAGGGTTACGAACCCACCTGTTCGCTATATGGGTTTCACACAAATCCTGGCTATGGTAGCCGATGGCAAGATTGAGGATTCGTTGTCTTATCAAAATGAAATGGAGGATGTTAACCCGAATGAATGGGTCAAAGCCATGGATCTCGAGATGGAGTCGATGTACTTCAACTCAGTATGGGATCTTGTAGATCAACTTGATGGGGTTAAACCTATAGGTTGCAAACGAATCTATAAGAGGAAACGAGATGCCGATGGGAAGGTGCAAACCTTCAAGGTTACACTTGTGGCAAAGGGTTATACCTAGGTGGAGGGAGTCGACTATGAGGAGACTTTCTCGCCTGTTGCCATGTTGAAGTCTATTTGCATCCTCCTGTCCATTGCCTCATATTATGACTATGAGATATGGAAAATGGATGTTAAAATTGTCTTTCTGTCTTGAGGAGACCATTTATATGGTGCAGCCCAAGGGATTCATAACCCAAGGTCAAGAGCAAAAGGTTTGCAAACTAAATCGGTCTATTTATGGGCTGAAACAGACATCTCGATCTTGGAACATTCGGTTTGATACTGCGATCAAATCGTAC
>NC_052352.1:69231724-69259851 GCF_009727055.1 Benincasa hispida
AAATATTCTCAGCGTCGAGCAAGCACACCAAACTACTACCTTTCAGCGTCGAGCAAGCACTGGGGCTTCGTATAAGGTGAGTGTTGCGACGTTGAAGCAGGGAATTTTGGTCTTTTTGACTCCTTTGATGCCCAGATGCTCAAATCAACTCCAAATTTCTCCAAATTAACCTCGTTCTTCACCAAATCGCCAATTCTACCTCTTGATTGCTTGATTCCTACCAAATAAGAAAATAAACACATAAAATCCAATAACGATCCCAAATTAAGCTAGGAATAATAGACCGTAGATGGATTTCTTCAATTTGCACACCATAGACTTTGAATTACCAGACACAAAGTTTTCTGGTTGCACCATATAAATCGTCTCATCAATGTTCCCATTGAGAAACACAGTTTTTACATTCATCTGTTGTAGCTCTAAATCAAAATGAACTACCAGTGCGATGATTACCCTGAAAAAGTCTTTCGATGAAACTGGAGAGAAAGTATCTTTGTAAGCAATGCCTTTCTTTTGAGTAAAACCCTTTGCAACAAGACGAGCATTATATCTTTCAATATTACCATGTGAATCCCTTTTGGTTTTAAATATCCATTTTCAACCTATGGGTTTCACTCCTGATGACAATTTAATATGTTCCCAAACACATTGTCTTTCATGGATTTTATTTCCTCTTCCATAACATTTATCCACTTTTGAGAGTTAGAACATTGTAGAGCTTGTTGGAAGTGAAGGAACTCTAATGAGAGAACCTGAAGCAGACGCAGATCAAATAAATTCCATAATTTATTGAATGCAAAGTTTTATATTAAACAAGCAATAAGATATGCATTTAAATCTAAATTACAACATGCTTTAAAAGAAAAAGGGCTTCAAGAAACCTCACCTTTGAAGACCTTTTTCTTCACGTTTTCCTCGAATGGATCACGAACTTCTTGAAGACCTTCTTCAAGATAAACCTCAAACCAAAATTGAACACTACCACAATGGATACATTGGTATTTTCAGGGTGAGAACCCAGGAGTGGTGGGCTCTGACTATTTTGGTTAAGAGGGAAAAGTTTAATGTGGAGGAAGAAGATTGAGAACTTTCACAAAACTCAAAACCACAGAACACTTCTATCTTTCTCTTTCTCTATCTCAATCCTTTAACCAACAACCTTCAAGAAGAAGAAGAAAAAAAAATCTTTTATTCTCCTTGCCATAAAAAATAACCACCACCCACATCAAAAGATGGGGAAGGGAGTTAACTCCCTTCCTTATTATTAAAAAATAATAATAATAATATAAATATAAATATGATAACTAACTTATCATATTATATATATATATATATATATATATATGTTATATTCAAAATAAACATATAACCTATAGTTTAATATGTGGTATCATATAAATATAAACTATAGTTTCTTTTTTCTCTATAATATGGCATTTAATATAAATCATTTTATATTAAATTTAATCAAACTATGACCCATTCATAGAAAATATATTTTCAATCTCATTAAATATTTATTTCCTCCCATTAAGCTATAATATATCAAATACATTATGACAATATATCACATATAATTGAGACAACTTAATTATATCATATATAATCAAATCCCTCTATTAATTTGAACAATTCAAATAAATCCAAAAAAACTAATTCTCAACTAAATCCTATTGAGCTACCAAGGGGACCTCATGGACCTGTAGTTTGAAGCTCCAACGATACATGAATAATTAATTAACTCTTAATTACATTATTCACCATCAGTTAACTGTCGGGCACTCCACTAAAGACCGACAGCTGCATTCTTCGCACTATAGATATATTTATGTGTCCATTGGATATAATTCAATCAACAGTTACAATGACCCTATCACAAAATTGCTCGTAAGTATAACTGCGCCAAATTATCGTTTTGCCCCTGTAGTTACATCTAACTTCTTAAGTACCATTGATCCTTCTAATAAATAATAGATCATAGTCCGACTATGGCTAAACCCCATCTCGAGCCAGGAGAGGGTGTGGCACCACATTGTTAAAGACCCAGAATCAGCCCTTAAGGGAGCAATTTATCTACTTACCCTTGCCTCGTGGAATGAGTGAATTCTATCTTGTGTAGCTGTGTTCCTAGCTTCCCAATCAAATGAATCCCTAAAATGGTAGGCTTGTTGAGTCGGTGATCTGGTCACTCTCACCCATACAAATCAAAGGACCGCCCTCATGGGTAGGAGTTCACAACTCACTCAGGATTTAAGTTATGTTACCTATAGTCATCCTGGTGAATGTAAGTCTCTATTATGAACAGCATTATGTAATGAGGCTAAACATTTCATGGTTCGGTCTTATACAATCTCCTTTGTATAGAATATCTCCGCTCGCATGTCTATACATGAATGATCAAGATCATATCATTTGTAGCACTTTACAACAATTGTAACACCTACGAAGTGGACCATACTCATAGTATCACTAGGATAATGTACCCAGCCTTATCCATCTACTATAGACCATTTAAGTTATTACTTAAACATGATCCCCCCGTATGTCTCCACGTACATGTTTAAGTTAGAAAGATAACCTTGGATGTTAGTTTGTTGGTTTGTGGTTAATGCAACTAAAATATCACATATTTTTTTTATAGACATAGTGAATAAAATATCATATATTTTATTAATCACATGAAGAGTTTGTTCATACATGATTACAAACTATAGGACCTACAAGATTTAGGGCATCAACCCCAACAGGAAGTTGATTGGATCATCTTCCATTACGTCCACATCTTCCTGATGTTCTTAAAGAAAAACAATATAATCATATGGAATTGCACTTCTTCTTTCTCTATTAGATCTCCTTAGTGGCACTTCTTAAGGTTGTTGAGTTTGAACTTCAGGTTTAGCAATGGGGATTTCAATGTTGCCTTGATCTATAATTGGTGCAATAGTGAAGTTAGGAATCGGAGCATGAACATCATCTATAACCACTTAGGAAAAGAAATTAATTCCTCTTCAAAGACAACTTTGCTTAAGTTATCTTTCCCTACCTCCAAAAAAAACTCAACATCCTCAAGAAATCTAGCATTTCCTATCTCAAACAATGATCTAGAAGTGGGATCATAAAAATTGAAATCATAAGATCACTCAGAATACCTAACAACATACCAACTAATAGTTCTTGAGTCCAATTTTTTTTCATTAGGCCTATAAGACCTAGCCTCAGCTGGACAATCCCAGATGTGAAGATGCCTAATACTAGGCTTCTTTCCTGTCCACAGCTCATAAGAGGTTTTAACTACTGCTTTACTAGATACCCTGTTAAGGATATATGTGAAGGAACCCCAAGGTCCGCAATGGAAGCAGGATCGATCCCAATTTTATTTTTCTTAAAATTGCAAAATTACATAACAACAAATTTATGCATTACATAAAATTACAACATGCAAAATAAAACAAGAGGAAGGGTTAGGATCAACTTACCCTTGAAGCCAAAGATCTTTGCAAATTTCCTCTTTTCCAATCACGATCAAACACACACCAAAAGGCCTTCAATGAAGACACCACCACAAACGTTTCCTTTGTATTCTCTGTAGGGAAAGAGAACTCTCAGAAGTGTGTGGGCTTTGAGTTTTGGAAGAGAGAGTGAGTTTTGAGAGAGAGAAAGAACAAACTCTACTGGGAGATTTTGGCAAAGCAGTAGATGAGACATGGCCCCAGGGAGACTATCTAAATCTTCTGTGAAGAAGATGATTGTCTCGTGGAACTACCCATTCATCACGATAGAGATTGAAAGAGAATTAAGAGAGGAAAGTTATTTCCTTCCCTTTAATTTTGAAAAAAAAATAAAAATAAAAATAATTTAATTTAAATAAAAAAAATTATATATATATAACTATATGTTATATCATATATAGCTCATAACCTATAGTGTTTATTTCCCTCAACAATGCATGGTATTTAATACAAATCACATTTATACTAAATTCAATTATATGAATCTCATCCATATAAATAGTATTTGAATCATATTCAAATTTAACTCCTCTCTAAATAAACTTTAGGGAAATTCTTATAAATAGAAAAATCCAAAAAATATTTATACTTTATAGCAAAAAGTTCTAAAAGTATTTGTACTTTGGAACTTTTTGCTATAAATTGTAAATATTTTTAAATATAAACACCCTAAACTTTATACTATAATGTATCAAATACATTATATTAATTATATCATATATAACTAATTTAAATTGATTATATCACATATAATTAATTCCATCAATTAATTTGAATAATTCAAATTATTCCAAAATTAATTCTCAATAATCCCTGTTGAACTACAGAGAGGACCTTATGGACCGATAGATTGAAACTCCAATGGAACTTGAATAATTAATTAAACTCCTTTAATTAAATTATTAATTAAATTATTCAACATCCATTAATTGTCGGTCACTCCATTGAAGACTGATAGTTGCACTCTTTGCAGTATAGATATATTTCTGTGTCCATTGGATATAACTAGTCAATAGTGCGATTGTTGGGGTTAATGCTCAAAATCTCGTGGGTCCTGTAGTTTGTAATTGTAATGTACAAATAATTTTGTTTATTTAATAAAATATGAGATATTTTATTTCACATTTAATAGCATTAGCCCATAAAACTAATAAATTAATATCCAAGGTTATCTTTTGTAGCTTAAACATGTATGTAGAGACATACAGGTGAATCATGTTTAAGTGATAACCTAAATGGTCTGTAGTAGATGGATAAGACTCCTTATCCTGGTGACACTACGGATACGACCCGCTTTGTAGATGTTACAATTGTTGTAAAGTGCTACAAATGATCTGATCTTGATCATTCGTGTAGAGACATGTGAGCGGGGGTGTTCTATACAAAAGAGTTTGTATAAGGCTGGACAACGAAATGAATATTTTAATTATATAACGCTGTTAATAATAGAGACTTACATTTCACCAGGATGACCATAGGTGGTATGACCTGAATCCTGAGTGAGTTGTGAACTTCTGCTTATGAAGAAGATGCTTTAATTTGTATAGGTTTGAGTGGCCAGATTGTCGACTCAATAAGCCTACCATTTTGGAGACTCATCTGATTGGGGAGTTGGGAACACAGCTACACAAGACGGAATTCACTCATTCCCTAATGTCGGGGTAAGTAGATAAATTGCTCCCTAAGGATTGATTACGGGGCTTGAACAATGTGGCGCCACACCCTCTCTTGGCCCGAAAGGGATTTGGTCATAGTTGGTGTTGGGATTAGTGTCCTAATTCTCCCGGAGTCTCGTAGTTTGTAAACTTTGTACACATTGTTATTAATAAAATAAGAGTTATTTTATTTGCATTTACTCATATCCAGTAAACAAAGATCCATGATTATTGTATGTAAACTTAAGCATGTATATGAGATATACAAGTGGATCATGCCTTAAGTAATAACCTAGAAGGTCTTTAGTATATGGATAAACGGGGGATACCTTATCCTGGTGACACTACGGATACGATCCTCTTTGTAGAGGTTTGCAAGTGTTGTAAACTACTACAGATGGTCTGATCCTAACCATTCATTTGGAGACATGCGAGCAAGGGTGTCATATACAAAGAGTTTGTATAAGACCGAACCACGAGATGATTAGTCTCTTTATATAATGTCGTTGATAATTGAGACTTACATCTCACTAAAAAGACCATAGGTGACATGACCTTAATCCTGAGTGTTTTGGGAACTTCTGCCTTTAAGAGCAGTCCTTTGATTAGTATGGGTGAGAGTGGCCAGATTACCAACTCAACAAGCCTACTTTTTTTAGGATTTGTCTAATTGGGGAGCTGAGAACTCACTTATACAAGATGAAATTCACTCCTTCCCCGAAGTAGGGGTAAGTACATAGATTTCTCCCTTAAAGGCTGATTCCAGGTCTTGAACATAGTGGCCACATCCTCTCTTTGGAAGAGAGGACCCAGTCATAGTAGGACTATGACTTATTGTTCATTAAAGGAATCAATGGTACTTACGAGGATATGTGAAGGGTTATCGCATTATTGATTGGTTGATATGGACACAGAAATATATCTATAGTGAGAAGTGTGCAGTTGTCGGTCTTTAGTGGAGTGCCCGACAGTTAAAGGATGGCGGATCTCGGGACTAAAGAGTTTATTCAGTTATTCACGTACGTTTAACTAATGCATTCAACCGCGATCGCGTACTTCTTTGTCTTTACTATGCGATCAACAACGATCACGTAGAACATCTTCTACACGATGTGATCAACCCTAGATTGCCTCCTTCCTCGAAGAGCCCCAACGCTTGCCTAGAACTTCAACGAACGACTCAAAACTTCAAACAACTTTTAATACAGACTCAATAATGATTATTAATGCCTAAAAACGTAGGGGTCTTTACAAATAGCCGCAAATGTAAAAAGATCTTAAACAAACTAAGGCTAATCATCCCAAAAACATCCATTAATCCGACACATCCACAACAGATTTAACAATTAAACAGCGCAGAAATGTACCCACCATGAATGTAAAAGTCATTTCTTGCAACTAATGAAATCAGAGTATCAGAACCTGGCTCTGATACTAATTGAAGGATCTCATTTCGAGAGTTCCATGAGCGCGTTCGGAATGCTCCGATCTCACCTTGAACGAAATGTAGCATTATACATTCAACACATACAGTTATGCAATCAAAACTTAATTAACAGCATGCTACGAACAAAGATAAATAACAAGGAGACAGAGTTCCATACCAATTGAAGACTATTTTCAATCTCCGAAACCCCAACGCAGCGAAACCCTTCAATAGATCTACCAATGCCTGGCATGAATGTCGACTGCAGCAACACGATCAACGTGAACATGAACACAACAATGGGGACAACACCACCACTAATGATCCCCAAGTATTCTCAGAGTGAAAACCCAAAGGGTGGGCTTTGGTGAATTTGGTAGAGGACGAAGAAAACACAAATCGTGTAGTCGATAAGTAAGTGGGAGGGTGAAAGTCACTATTGCATAGCAGAAATGCTTATCGTCTAGAGGAGATCATTTAGGAAAAGGTATACGATCATTTAGAGAAGTTATCCGATCGTGTAAGCGATAGCATGCAATCATTTAGCGCGAGATGGACGATCGTTTAGGTGGAGAAGCGATTATCGTATAGTCTCTCAAGCGATCATTTTGATCAACACCAGCGCGCTCTCACTTTTCTCTTCGAGCGATTCGATCTTGTGTAGCGATTCGATTAAGGGAGCCATCTATCTACTTACCCCTGCCTTGGGGAAGAAGTGATTCCATCTTGATAGTTAGCTGGAGTTTCCAGCTCTCAAATCAGACAAAATCCCCACAATGGTAGGTTGAATGGCGAACTTGGCCACTCGCAGTACGAGCTATAGGCATAGACAAATCAAAGGACCACTCTCAATGGCAGGATTACCAACTCACTCAGGATTGAGGGTCATGTTACCCTATGTCATCCTAGGGTGAAGTGAGTCTCTATCATGAATAGTGTTATATAATGAAACCTTAACACTTCGTGCTTCGAGGAGTCTTATACAACTCTTTGTATAGGACGCCCTCGCTCGCATTGTCCCCGAACTACAAATGATCAGGATCAAGACCATATGTGAAAAGTCACGAACACTTGTGACCATTCCACAAAGCGAGGCCGCATCTGTAGCGAATTACCAGGATAGGGTTTCCCTCCTATAAATCCATAATACTGCAACCATTTTGGTTATCATCAAGACTATAATCCACCTGTATGTCACCACATACATGCTTGTATATCCAGATATAGATAACCAGGGATTTTATATTAATTGGTTTTGTGGTAAAGCAATAAAACAAGTAACTGAGCAAAAATACAAGATGTGAAGTAAATATCATATATTAACAACACAAGCGTTTGTAAAAAACTATTTACAAACTACAGGACACGAGACTTTAGAGCATCAACCCCAACATGGACAGCGGTCAAGACGATCCTCAAGTATCTTCGAAAAGAACGAGGACTACATGCTCATGTATAGAGATAAGGATTTGATCCTTACAGGATACACAGACTCTGACTTTCAGACTGATAGAGATTCTCGTAAATCGACATTAGAGGTCAGTGTTCACTTTGAATGGAGGGGTTGTATGTGTGATAAAGCATCAAGTAAGGATGCATCACAGACTCCACTATGGAAGCCGAATATGTAGCCGCTTGTGAAGCAACTAAGAGGCTGTTTGGCTGTGGAAATTCCTTACAGATTTGGAAGTTGTTTCCAAATATGGATTTTTCTATCACTCTTTATTGTGATAACAGTGGGGCTGTGGTAAGTTCGAAGAAACCTTGAGTCATGTAAGAGGCAAGAATATGAAGTGAAAATACCATTTGATCAGGGAGATTGTACATCGCAGTGATTGTGATAGTCACGAAGATCACGACAGAGCACAGTGCTGCTGATCCGTTTACAAAGGTTCTCACACTAAAGTGTTCGAGGTCATCTGGAGAGTCTGGGTCTACAGGACATGTGACATCTTGTCTAGGGTAAGTGGGAGATGATTTTGGGGTATAAAGTATGCCCTAGTTTATTGTATATGCCCTAGTTTATTGTATATTGTACTTGTTTTTATCTTGTACTATACATTAGTCTCCCGAGGCATTAGAACAAGTGGGAGATTGTTGGGATTGGTGTCCTAATTCTCCCAAAGTCTCGTAGTTTATAAACTATACACATTGTGATGAATAAAATAAGAGTTATTTTATTTGGCATTTACTCATATCCAATAACAAAGCTCCATGGTTATTGTATGTAAACTTAAGCATGTATATGAGATATACAAGTGGATCATGCCTAAGTGATAACCTAAAAAGGTCTGTAGTATAAGGATTAAGGAGGGATACCTGATCCTTGTGACACTACGGATACGACCCGCTTTATAGAGGTTTGGCAAGTATTGTGAAACTACTACATTATGGTGAGATCTAATCCCATTCATGTAGAGACATGTGAGCGGGGGTATCCTATACAAACAGTTTGTATAAGACGGGACCACGAGATGAATAGTCTCTTTATATAATGTCATTGATTCTTGAGACTTACATTTCACCTAAACGACCATATGTGACATGACCTTAATCCTAAGTGTTTTGAGAACTCCTACTTTTGAGGGCGGTGCTTTGATTAGTATGGATGAGAATGGCCAGATTGCTAACTCAACATGCCTACCTTTTTGGGGATTTGTCTAATTTGGGAGCTAGGAACTCAATTACACAAGATGGAATTCACTCCTTCCCTGAAGCAGAGGTAAGTAGATAGATTGCTCCCTTAAATACTGATTCCAGGTCTTGAACATAGTGGCCACAACAACTCTTTGGAAGAGAGGACTCAGTCATAGTAGGACTATGACTTATGTTCATTAGAGGGATCAGTGGTACTTAAGGAGTTAGATGTAACTACAGGGGCATAATGGTTATTGGCCCAGCTGTACTTACTAGCAATCTGTGAAGGGTTATCTCACTGTTGATTGGTAGATATGGACACAAAATATATCTATAGTAAGAAAAGTGTAGTTGTTGGTCTTTAATGGAGTGCCCGGTAGTTAACGGATGGTGGATCCCCTGACTAAAGAGTTTAGTCAGTTATTCATGTACCGTTGGAGCTTTAAGCTACAGATCCATAAGGTCCCCTTGGTAGCTCAATGGATTCAAGTTGAGAATCAGTTCTTGGGGTTGATTTGAAATGTTCAAATTGACAAGAGGAAATTCGATAATATATGATATGATCGGTGTGATGTAATGGATACATTAAGTGGAGGATTAATGAAATGAGATTTACATTAAGTACCATGAAAAAGAAAAAGAGCTATGGTTTATATGTTTCATGAGATGAAATATTAAAACTATGGGTTATAATATAATATGGTAAGTTGGTTATCATATATATTTATAATAATATTAATTATTGGATAATTATCTCTTTTTCTCTAATAACCAATTGAATGGGAGGTTATTAGTAGTTTCATGGTAACTGTGAGATAAAAGGAAAAATGTTTTCCTAAATTTAGAAGATTTTGCAAGAGTTTCTATTCTCGGAAAGAAACTCACGGATCGCTGTCAAGTGAATTGGATTCACAAATGATAGCTAAAAGAGAGACTAAACAATCGTGGAGTGACACTACACGATAGTTCACTCAGTTGGTCGTAGCTAAAAAATCGTAGGCCTTTTGCTATACGATAGCTTGCCTTCTTCTAAACGATTGAGCATTCGTCTCTCGATAGACATATCTCATCTCCCACTTGCTCAATCGTCTACACAATTGTTATTCCTCTGGTATCTTCCTCTAACCAAGTCCACACAGAGCCCACACTTTTGGATTCTCACACCGAGAATACCAAGGTAGAGATTGTGGTGGTGTCCTCACTCAACTCAACAGGGTTCGAGGTTTTGGAGACCGTTCGTTGGGTTCGTGATCTTGGAGATCATTGTGTTCGTGGTTGCTGTTGATCGTGCTATGTTGCGATCATAGTGTTCGAGAGCCTGTGTGTTGTTGTCTTAGAGACTGTACGAGCATTCGTGATCGAGTGAGTTTGAAACATGAGTCTTCAAAGGTATGTATAATCTTTCCCTTGATTATCTTGTAAAGCATGCTGTAATTTCTTATTGTGCATGACCTGTAAGTTTCCGTTTCTTGACTGTAATTGTTAGTGTTCAATTTCGAACGGAATTTGGAACGATCATTCCGGTGCTCAATAAATCCTCATGTCTGATTTTCTTCAACGATGACCAAGGTAACTTGACCTTAATCCTAAGCTAACTATGAACTCCTGTTTATTCAGGATTATCCTTACATTTTCATAGATGAGGGTTGGCTCAACAGCGTCGGCTCAATAAACCTCCATTTCAGGGGTAAGACCGGGTAGATAGATGGGGATATAAGGTGCAAGATGGAATTCACTCCTACCCACTTTCAGGGATAGTAGAGAGTTATTCCCTTAAGTGTTGACTCTGGGTCTTGACAAGAGGCTCCACCCTCTCATTGGCCTGAAAGGGACTTGGTTTGTTGATCGGATCACAAACCAATTGTTCATTAAAGGATCAGTGGGACTTAAGGAACAAGAGGTAATCTCGGGGGTAAAACAGACATTTGACCCAGCCGTTATTACGAACAACCTGTGAAGGGTTAACTTACTAATCATGGTTATATCGAGTGGATATAATATATCTACAGTGAAGAGAGTGCAACTATGGACTTTAATGGAGTGACCCATTCGTTAACGAATGGGGGTTAATTCGGTGTAAAGAGTTTAGCCAATTAATCTTGGATCGTTGGAGCCCATGATCTGTAGGTCCACGAGGTCCCCTACTAGCTCGTAAATAGATTAGCCATAGAGTAGTGTGATAAGTTAATTTGAAACGTTCAAATTAGAGTTAATGGATTAGCCTTAGTAATTACGCATTTAATTTTAGAATTAAACAAAATTAGAGAATCAATCAATATTTAAATATGATTTAAATATTAAATTCATGAATAGGGATTCATAAGGTGGAATTTGTGTAAAATTAATTTAATATCTGATATTAAATTAATTAGAATTAATTAAATTATTTTATTAATTATTAATCATTTTATAAAAAAATAATTTATGGAATTAATTTTGTAAAATTAATAAAGTTTTTCAATTTTAAAATCAAAATTTATTTTGGAAATCAATTTGAAATTGGAAAAAGATTGAAAAACATAAATGGAAAAAGTGGAAGATCTCCACTATCCAACCATATAGCTCACTCATTTCCCACCTTATTTTGATTCAATCTTCCAAGCATGAGGTGCTCTTCATGCAGCTTTCTTGTTTGCATGATGGTCTTGCAATAAATAAGGAAGATTGGACTGAGAATCAAGCATGCAAACTGTATGTACTTGCTGAAGTTTTGTTAAAAACTTAAAAGTGAAGAAGGTATTCTTCCAAAGATGCAGCAGTGAGCTTCTTCTCCAAATTCTCTTTATTCAAGCTTATTTTGAGTCCCACAACTCAATTTTTCTACAAGAGAATAGTATGGAAGACCTTGAGGTGGTTCACAAGAAGATTTGGAGAAAATTTGCAATTGAATTCCATTTTCAAGAGGTTCTACAAAGGTATGACTTGGAACCCTTTTATTATTGTATGAGCATGTTTTATTTATAGCAAAAATTAATGAATTAGAATGCTTATTGATCCTTGTTGCTTCCGTTGCATGCTGATATAATCCTATTCTTCCCTCCCCTTAACTTTCTCAAAATGTGTGGAGAAGGGGGTAGTTTTTTTATGGATCATTCATCATCGTCTTCTTCCCAAGTGAGAAAAATAATTTCTATAAGTTTTACAGAAATTGATCCTTGAGTTTTTTCCTCTCTCAATTTTCACTCTCCCTCTCTCAGAACTCAGAGCCCACACACTCCTCAAAATCCTCTACCTAAAAAAGAATACAAAAAGCTCTGATTAGTGGTGTCCTGTACGAATTGTTTGTGATCGATTCGAGGGATTACGTGAAGTTTTTTTGTTCTTCAAGGGTAAGTTTGTTTTTAATCCCGATTCTTTTCTATGATTTAATTTCTAAAGCATGTTGTAATTTTTGTTGAGTTGTATAGCCATCCTCTATAATTTTATGTTTCTGTGAAAATTGTGAATTGGGACCGATCCTCGCTTCCATAGTGGACCTTATGGTTCCTTCATTTGGTATCATAAGGTGGTTCTTGGTTCCAAATTTAATTTTTCAGAATTAAAATTCAGTTTGTTGGTGGGTTTTGCATTCTGTATTTTGTTCATATTGATGAATTTGAATGGAATGTGTATGTTTTGCAATTGTCAATATTTTTTGGATTTGACCTTTTAGATTTACAGCTTTATTTTACAAATTGGTTTGTAAGGGTCCTTTGCTTTTGGGCATAAATTGCGATAGAGTCTGTAATTTGTTTACCTTGAGTTGTTCGTAAGTTTCCTGGTGTTTTTTCTAGAGAAAACGAGGCCAAAATCGGAGAAAAAAACGAAGCAAATCACAACTGTGCAATGGGCAGCTGTATAAAAATCTAGGGCCTTAGTTAATTAGATCGCATAATATTGCTCAATCTAATAAAATAATCTAATATGATAAATTATTAATCCACATACATAGCCCATATTTTAATTAAATGTGTTATTATTTAAATACATCTAACAGATATCCCTGACATATAAACCCAACTTAACACCTCAAACACACCTAACACAAATATATGAACTCAACAAATATATACCCTACAAACATATATACTATAGACATATGAACTTAATTCAACGTCCCAAACAACCTTTCAATGTTCATCTAGTTACGTATGAACTCAGTATTATAGTACAATTTCCAATAATTTTTTATATTCTAATACTATTTTGGTCTCGTACATTTTTTGTTCATTTAGTTCTTTGCTTTTAATTTTGGTTCAAAAAATGACTATTTTGATCCTTTCTAATGGTACAACTGTAATATAAATTTTATATCCAATAAAAAAAACCTGTATAATACAAATTTATGGCTAATTTTAAGATTTTTTTTATTTTCATAAAAGTATTGTAATTGAAGTGTAAGGTGGGGGAGTCAAACCTCTAACCTTAAGATCGATAGTACGAGCACTATGTCAGTTGAACTACGCTCATATTTAGCAATTTTAAGAAATTTAGATAGAGAAAAAAAAATGGAAGAAAAAAAGTTAAAGAACCAAAATGTCCCTTTTAAAAGTATAAATATAAATACCAAAACAAGGAAAAGTTGGAAGTAGACGATTTAAATGAACTAAAGCCTCGTACAAGGTAAAACTAAAAGTAATATTCAATTTAATTTAATTTAATTTTTTAAAGTTAAAAGATGCAACAAAGTTAAACCGTCGAAAATAGCAGCAATAGTGCGCGAGTGAACAATAGGTTGGCCAACTATCTCAGTAAAAAAAGAAAATAATAAAAACAATAAGGTTGGGCAGTACAAATGGTCGAGCCACAAATACACTAGTTGAGATTGCAAAATGAGTTTCATTCAAAATGCAAGGACGAGACAAACAACAAATTGATGGAGCTACCTCTAAAAGTTGCTTAATCAAGATCAGCAGAGTCGGTTAGTATAAGCAACCACAAGATTTGAGTTGTACAAAGTTTATGTCGAACATTGTGCTCAGATGTCATTGGCCAATATGGATAGATTGGCTAAAATAAATGGCCAAAAACAACATCCATCTTATTCTCAACAGAAACTTGTTTCCTATCATAGCATATCCCTCTCCCTCGGCATAAATGAAAATAGTCACATTTTAGTGAAGAAGAAAGGTATGAGCTAAATTGCATATTTACACTTCAGTTTATGGTATAAATTTATATGATTCATGTGTTGCTTATACCATTCAACCCAGTGCAACAAAACAAAATAAGAGACTTATATAATCCACGCGCATTATGTTATACATATGGAATAGAAACATAAATCACGGAAGTACATGGAGACCAACTATTTATTTCAAAAAGCTAAGTGGAAGCCACTCCAAATGAGAATTGCTACTCTTCCAAGAAAGGATAGTCTGTGTAACCAACCACTGGATCTGATACGTAAAAGGTATCTCTATTGTACTGGTTGAGAGGAGCATCTATCTCGAATCTCTTTGGCAAGTCTGGATTTGCCAAAAACCAACGTCCATAAGCAATAAGATCAGCTCGATTCTCAACAATGGTTTTGTTTCCATCATCCTTATCATACCCCCCAGCAGCTATGAATGTACCCTTGAATGCCTTTCTCATTGGTAACAGGCTGTGAGGACACTCTACTTTCTCCAAAACATTTCTCATCCGTGGCTCCACCATGTGGCAGTACAAAATTCCATATTTGTTCAAACTCTCTGCCATGTAGACCCCCAAAGCTTTTGGATTCGAATCGCCTGCCTCCATGAAATCCGCAAACGGCGATAGTCTTATCCCGACTCTGTCTCCACCTATCTCATTTACAACAGCTTCAACTACTTCTAAAGCAAATCTACAACGGTTTTCAAGGGATCCTCCATATTGGTCTGTTCGGTCATTCACTTGATCTTTCAAGAACTGGTCAATAATGTAACCATGAGCTCCATGGATTTCAACTCCATCAAAACCTATATATTCATTCATTCAACTGCCATATCAGTGTTTTTGCACAAATAAACCATGATTGGCACCAAAAAAAAAAATGCTACTGATTTTTAGTCTTAATCAGTAATCACGAAAGAAGCTTAATCAGTAATCACAAAAGGAACTCTTAGCGTCGATATCAAGAACAGTACCACTATCTCTTCTGGGTTTCTTGATGATTTTTAGTCTTAAACAGTAATCACGAAAGAAGCTTAAAATCCAATCACCGCAGGACTTCTGTTAGTTTTTCTAAAAAAAGGACTTACCAGCTTCAATGGCATTCCTGGCCGCAAGCCTAAAATCGTTGACAATTTGAGGGATTTCATCTGTCCTTAGACGTCTTGGTGGGGTAAACTGTGCAACATCAATTCCGTTAGATCGAACTTGCGGGAACAATGGCTTGTCTGATGATGAGATTGGGGCTTGTCCATTTGGTTGAAAACCTATATGCATCAGAAAATATACGTATAACCAGAATGAACACTTATAAAAATAAGCAAGAATAGGCGCCACCAAAATAGGGAGAAAATGCATAAAGGATTTACAGTTTTCTACTTGATTGTGTTGTTGTAAGTGATATGTTCGAGAATATCATTGAACCAGGTGAGTTGTATTCTAGGCATGGCAATGTGAATGAATGGAGTTAAAGCTGATATTTTGACCAAGTTGAAGTAAGAAGTCTAGTTCTGTATTGGCTAGTGTTTAATGTTCAAAAGGAAAAGGCACCTGAATTTGAAACCCTCCCAACGTGCCATATCTGACAAAAGAATATTCCACCTTTGCGATGAACAGCATCCACAATTGGTTTCCAAGCTTCAACTTGCTCTTTTGTCCATATCCCAGGTGTATCCGGATACCTTGCACGGAAGAAGACAGAAACAAATTAGTTCCTAACCAAGGGATGACCTGTTTGGATTCAGGGTGTTTCAGAAGCTATTTTGAGCGGCTCCAAGTTTTTTCTTATTTCCAAAATTAAACTAGTTAAATCAAACCCACCAAAGTAAACTCAAAACAAGTTGTTCTTAGACAGTTGGGCTGAAGAGGTTTTTAGAGAATTGGGGGAAAGAAACGGAAAAGAAGTTTTTGAAAGGCTATTACCCTTGAGCAGTGTCAGAAACTCCGGTGGCCTCAGCAATTAAGAAACCTCCTTTGGTGGTCCTCTGGGAGTAATACAAGATGGCATGTTGCTGAGGAACATTGTTGTAAGATCTCTGCCTTGTCAATGGAGCCAGTACGATTCTGAAGAATAATTACAGATTGAAGATGGTGAATATGGTAAATCAGAACCCACAATCTGACTTCCAAATGAGTAAATGATGAATTAGATGACACTTTAAACCTTAAACTGTAAAGTGGATGGATGGAATTGAACTACCTGTGAGAAAGATTGAAGTTCCCCATCTTGTAAGGAGTGAGGAGATTGTTGTTGTGATCAGCCATTTCTACTGCTTGAACTTTGCTTCTTTCTGGATTTGTTGCTCTTCTTTGGGGTATTTATAGGTTTCAGAAAATAGTGAAAGAAGATAACCATATTTATACATTTGCTCCCCAACGGAGGGAGAGCGCAGTGAGCAAAGGAGAATAGGTTTGATTAACCAATGACGTGTGGGAGTGCGTCCATGATGGAACTGCTTTGAGTGAATGAGATTCGGCCGCCTCCCAATCGCCTGCCAGAGTTGAACGCCTTCACTTTCCTCACAAAAATACATTAAAGTTTGCCTTTATTTATTATTATTAATTTTTCTAAAATCAAATCACTACTCTCGTAGGGTTCGCCTCTATTACAGTGGTCCGACCCACCTCGGCTCGATTAATTAATATATAATCAAAGATGATTTGTTGTGCGTCATCCATGAGATAATAATCCTACCTTCCTATTTTGCCATTCAATTACAATATTCACCAACACCATACCTCAAATCACATACATATAAATTTATTAATCTCCAATCTCCTAACAGATGTACTCAAAAGGAAGAAAATTAATTTACAGGTTTTTCAATTACAATTTTAATCCATTAACTTTTATATTTTTATTTGACGGATTTCTTAACCCTATAAAATTATCTAATATACCTCGTAAAAATGTCAATTAAGTTATTTTCAATCTCATCTGTCTCACAACTTAAAACATTTTCAAATGAATGAATATATTAGCCACAATATGTAAATCTTTTGTTTAATAAGTCATTGAAATTTTAACTTTATGTTTCAATAAATTTGTGAATTTTAGTCGATCTAACCATAGTTTAATAGATAAATACACCGATTATTATTGTAATAGGTCGATGTTTCAATCCCTCACCCCAATAATTGTTAATTAGCTTGATTATTTAACTTAACTTTTTATTTTTGTATAAATTGTATTATAGTATGCGCATGATTTAGAGTTTAGGGTCGAAATCACTTTTTATCGTGTTCAAAGCGGTTCAAAAACATGTTTTAATGGCCCAAAATCAACTTTAATTGTATAAGAATCATGTTTAAAAAGTGTACAATCATATATTAAATTGAATGGGAATGATTAAATGCATGTTCGGAATTGATCTCAAGCACGATAAAATTGGATTAAACTATTTCAAAACCACTCCCAAACATATTATTAATCAATTAATTAAACGATAGACACGTTATTACACATATTCTTATATTGTATTGATGGAGATATTACTCTACGATGTTACAAAATTCACTAGTAATGAAACTGATTATTCTCTCGCATTTATTCTTACTGACAAATTACATTATGATCTTCGTATTAAGCATTATTTGATTGATTTAGGTATATACCCTTGAGTAATAGGTTAAAGTTAAACTATTGTTGAACTACATAACACACTCTGTTATATACAATACATAACAACAATTTATCTAAACTTTCAATTTCATTCGATTGTACCCAAAATGTAGATAAGTATAACAATAGTAACTTTAAACTCGAAAATGTGTAACTTTTGTCATCCAATAAGTAGTCATTAGACAATTCGTTAAAAATATATTTCCAAATACTTTCAGTTTATTATGAAACACATGTAGATTTACATTAACTGTATTCATGACTCATAATTTATTCCAAATGTATCCAAAAACTTAGATAATAATCTTAACTTTAAACTTGGAAAGTAGCAATTTTCACTATCCAATCTGTTGCCATTTAAATACTTTCAATTAATTACGAACATATTTATGATAAAAAAAATTATGATTTTTCAAAGAAATGAACATCTTTTTTATTTGTTCGTTCGAATTTATGAGTTTTGACAAATTTACTTAGTTAACAAAATTTAAAATTGGGAGAACTTGACATCATTGAAATTAGTTTATAAAGATTTTTATATTAATTTTTTTTTTTTTAAATAGTTGACGAAATAGTAGAAAAATTGAATACGTGTCATAAATTGCTTCAATTATCTAATAATACGCTCATAGTGATTTTGAATTAGCTAAAATAACATTTTTTTTTATATTCAAGACTCCTTTAAATTGAAGCATAACTTTAATCATTGAAAATTTGAAACACAATTTGTTTGCTTTTATACTTTTAAACAATATTCGTACTATTAAAAATGATTGTAGAGTGATCTTAAATAGGATATTTCAAACATTGAAACATGTTCTTAAGTCTAGGTTAAATTCAACCCGATAAAATTGAAATATCTAAGTAAACTTTGATTTGAAAATTCAATTTTCCCCAAAAGTTTAAAATAGGGCTTGCAACAGTTGTAATATTTATAAGTAAAATTGATGTTTTAAAAAGCCTTTATTATGTAAATGGTGATATTTTAACTGATGATTAAGGAGAGAATCCTTCTTATTTGTGGAGAAGTTAGAGAAGGGAGTTGTTGAAGGGTTGGTAATGGTAATTTGATAAGAGTATCAATTGATTTTCGGCTTCCTCGCCCTACTACTTTCAAGCCTATCTCAGTAAATACTCAGATTTTTATCGCGTCTTTGCTGAACTTTTACTTTCTAATGGGCAATGGAATGGAGTTTGTTGGTGAAAATTTCTTATTTTTTAAATGAAAGAAAAATAAAAGTGGAGAATCTCACATTGGTTGGGACAATAAGAAGATGTCTTCTTATTTACCCCTACCTTTGTGGGTTTAAGCCCCAAGGGGTACCCAAGGTTTAGAAGAGGTGAGAAGGTAGGCAAATGAGGGTTTGATGGTATTTCCACACGCGTTGTCGTTGTCGTCCATCCGTCGTTCTTATATGCGACAACGTTTCTATTAAACCTGACTCCCAAACAAATTGGCGTCGTTGTCGGGAAAATTTGGTGGTAACTAGCCTAGGGAAATTTTAGAATTCTAAATAACAACAAAAAAGAAAACAAAGAAAGTGTGATGTTATTTTCCTTTGGTTTATGACCCGCTCCTCTGGGAGTGTAGAGCTTACCTTTTTTTCAGATATTGCTCAAGAGGAGAGGCGAATCCAAAAGGAATGCAGAAGAGAGACACTAGAAAAAAAATCATTAAATTGCTAGCAATCTAATAGAAGCCATGGCAAAAGAGGTTCGAGAGAAAACTCTGTGGGAGCTAGCTGAACCAGACATGGATGAATAGCCCCTATGCATAGTCTTTTCTCCAACCACTATGCCATTCGAGCTCAAACCTGATTTGATTAACCTGCCGTCAATCTTCAGGGGAATTTCAGGAGAGAACCCCCACAAAAATATCAAATACTTTCACATGGTGTGTGTAAGTATGCGACCCCGTGGGGTTACAAAAGAATAATTAAACCTTAGGGCCTTTCCTTTCTCATTACAGGATGGCACTAAGGATTGGTTGTACTACTTAGCCCCGGGTCAATAACTACCTAGAATGAATTGAAAAAAAAATCTTGAAAGAAATTTTCCGGCTTCTAGAGCCAATTCAATTAGAAAAGATATTTATAGAATTAAACATAATATTAGAGAAACATTGTCTAAATTCTAGGAAAGATATAAGCGTCTGTGTGCTAGTTTTCCTCATCATCAAATATCTGATAAATTACTAATCCAGTATTTCTATAGTGGCTTACTTTCTAGTGACAAGAGTTCCTTAATTCTGCTGCCAGTGAAGCTCTTGCTGATAAGACGCCTAAGGAGGCCCAGGAGTTAATCTCGCGCATGGTTGAGAATGATCAAAATTTTGAGACTAGGGCTACTGAGTTTGATTCATCCTCTACTTCTTCTGAGGTAAAAATGTTGAGATCACAGCTTTCTAACTGACTGCCTTTGTTACGCAGATGGCACAAGGGAGAGTAGCCCAAGTAAAGGGATGTGGAGCTTGTGGAGCACCAGGACACTCTTCTGAAGTATGTCCTCAAGCCCAAGTAAATGCAGTTGGGGGTTACCAGAGAAAGTATAACCCCCATGCTTCTGTATACAAACCAGGATGGTGAGATCACCCCAACCTCAAATGGAAAGGTCAAGGACAAGTGCATCATAGTTTGAACCATTCCAATCAACCATCATCATCTTCTTCAGGTATGTCATTAGAGAAAATTATTAAATCTTTGGCTGACCATTCTTTAAAATTTCAATAGGGCATTCATCAATTGCAAAAGACTCCATCCAGTTGTCACATGACCTCAATGAAGGAAATTGAACACAAGGATTTCCATGAGCAGCGGAAAGATCATTCCAAATTACAATCGTATATGAACTTTACAATTACAATCATAAACAGAAACAAACGGTTATGCATTAAATACAAAAATTACAGCATGCTCAAGAACAGATCAAGGACAAGAGTAACATACTTTTGTTAACTCATCACAAAGCTCCTTGATCACGAACGCTCGATCACAGCAACATAGCAACACACGAATGCTCGTCCAACACGACGTTGTAGTATTGGATATAGGAGGGAACCTTATCCCCGGTTAGACGCCTAATGGATGGGGCCCACTTTGTGGAATGGTCAAAACGTGTTGTTGACTGTCACAAATGGTATGAATCCTGATCATTCGTGTAGGGGACATGCGAGTAGAGGCGTCCTGGATACAAAAAGAGTTTTTTATGTATACCCTGCACCACAAGTGTTAACGCTCCGTTATATACACTCGTTCATGATAGAGAAGACTTTCACTTCCTAGGAATGGAACATAGGTAACATGACGTCAGATCCTGAGTGAGTTGGAGAAGCTCCTTGCATTGAGGACGTAGTCCTTTGATTTGTATCGGGTGTAGTGGCCAGGTCTCCCCGACTCGGGAAACCTACCACTTTAGGGAATCGTCTGATTTGGGTGAGCTGAGAAACTGTGGAAGCGTTATTAAGATGGATTAACTCCTTGCCCAAAAGCAGGGACAATTGTAAATAGATAGGTCCTTAAGGATTGTTCCAGAGGTTGTAACGATGTGGCGCCACAATCACCTTCTTTTGCCCGAGAAGTGTTGACATACATAGTTGGACTGCAGTGTTGTATTGTTCATTAGAGAATCAGTGGTACTTAAAGGAGTGTAGTGATACACAATTTGTTTTTTACAACACTGCGTGATACAAATAAGCAGTACTACGTTCTTAGTTAATGCGTAATTCATGATATTCTCTGTAGTATGGTTGTGTGTGGGACAAAGTTTTCACCATGTTGAACCAAATGTAATTCCACCGAAGTTCTCTCGGTGATTCGAGGTATCGAACGCAAGGACTGTTTGAGGTTATTGTGGTATGTTCGTGTTTTGGGCAACAGGTTTTTCGATCTTTAAAGAAATGCTTTTGTACAAGTATATAAAAATACGGTAAAGTAAAGGAAAGCACGTAGAAATGCGATAATAAAATATAAGTAAAGTAAACCTAAGCTAGATGATACGAGAATACAGGTCTTCATGATACAAGATATGTGGGGTCCAGGCTGCTTGTGAAGGTTATGCCAAAGAGCATGGAATGCGAGCGAGGCAAGTCTTATTACAATAGAAAGAAAAGATAAACTAATAAAAACCGGCAATGTTTTCTTAATGCGTTGAAGCTTTTAAGTATTGGTTTCTGCTTTTCCTCTTGGTGTACACCTTTCAGTGAATCAACCGCGCGTCCCACATGTCTGTGGTGAATTAGAGTCATGATGTAATAAATGGCAAGGTTGCTTCCAATGTCTAGAAAGTACTCTCGCTTAGTTAACGTATTTCTTTCTCACCTTCTCTCGATATATCAGAATGGCCATCTTCACTTCTGCTCTCACAGGTGAAGAATCGTCTTGCATGCTTTAGCTAAACGCATTATTTAGGTCTCTTGAACACGTTTAAGCACTCGTTTGAGTTCATATTAACTACCAGGGGAGTTAAGAACGACATCAATGGAGAATTGATTTCACGGATGGAACGGAAGGTAGACAAAAAATGGAATATATGAAGCAATCGAAACATTTAAGGGTATATCTATAAGCGTTTGATACATGTGTGTGAATGAAGAGATAAAGAAGTGAAATACCAATGATGAAAGAGATAGAAAGATATAAACAAGTGCGCACGTCTTATGGCAAAGCCGATCGGGTGAGATCTGTGTCTTGCCGGATTAGATGGATCTGATGGATGGATTGAGGCTTTCCTCTGCTCAGGCTTGCTCAGCGGGGTAGCAGGTTTCCAACACAAAGCTTCTCGGTGGGGGTATTCGGCAGAATAGAACTGGACGTCACCCTCTTAGCTTGTCTCGTCTTTCTTCCCAGATTTCTTCATTAAGCACCAGCTCAGACCTGTTCTTTCAGAAAATTTAGCAGCATTAGCCCCATATCCAGTAGCATAATGTTTTCTTTTGAAATCTAATTGGGATATTTATAATGGTTTGAGGATCCTTTGATCTTGAGCCGTTGGTTGTCCCACTTGGTAATTGTTATGAAAATTCCAAAGATGGAGGGAATATTATGCCTTTTCGTTATACACAATGCAAAACCGTCTAATTTTTGCACAACCGTTAGTTGTACAACGTCGTCTCCATCCTCCGCTTTTGCGTTGCACAGCTTGCATCTTTCGATCGTGAGTTCCGCATGCGGTGTTTGTTTTTATTACACACGCGGTTGAGAATTGGCTCTGGACTCGAATATTGCATTTTGCATCGTATTGTGTTAATCGTCCTCTTCATTGTTGGTTGACGGTGCAATGTGACAGACAATGCGTTGATTAGTTCTTTTTGAAGCCTTGAGCGCAAGCGGTGACTTGGTTTCTTGCAAAACAGAGTAAAATCTCCCTTTTCTTACATCTTAAAGATGGTTTAGTGGTGTAATTGCGATAAGTCATAATTAATGTATTTCGAGCTAATTTTCATACAACTGACAATATTTACTATCTTTTTTGGCCGCAATATCTAAGATAAGGCAGTATAAATAACTTGTTTCCCCACAAGTTATCAATACCGC
This sequence comes from Benincasa hispida, assembly GCF_009727055.1. Taxonomy (NCBI): domain Eukaryota; kingdom Viridiplantae; phylum Streptophyta; class Magnoliopsida; order Cucurbitales; family Cucurbitaceae; genus Benincasa; species Benincasa hispida. The sequence goes on from NC_052352.1 coordinate 69,255,217, forward strand.
AAATTTAGATATATGCTTACCGTACAAAGCATATCTCTATTAGGCAAGAAATTTAAATTCTATCCTATATTTTTGCGTCGATTGGGTTTGCTCCGAATGTTCACATTTAAGGCACATTCACTCTGACAATCGCAAATTTCCTTTTATCCTTGGTAATTGCTTAACAAAGCCCCTACTTTTAATTCTTCTATATGACAAATTTCTGCTCAAAGATGCTTTTTTAAATTTTTCAAAATAGAACTTGTTTTTTTGAATGTTTATCTCTTCTTTGTCAAAACAACTTGATATATCTATATGTGGTGAGGGTCAAAACTTTGGTGTATTTATTAAGAGACCTGTGGTCGTGGTTACACTCTTCATTTTGGCTTGTCCCACGGGTGGCATGCGAACATGCCAACTACAGTTGTGTGCCAATTTCAACCTTATAACTCATTAATTTCAGAAAAAAGAAAAAAAAAGTTTGTCTCTTGCATTTTTTTATTGTGTTTGTTCTTGGAAACCCACCTTCCATTTTGGCTTGTCTCCACAGGTGTCAATGCAAACATCCAACTAGAGCAGGGCTCTTTCACAACTAAACTCTATCAGAGTTGGGAATATTTTTTATGGGTTTTCCTTGCGTTGACATTGGAGCCTTTGTATGAACATTTTATTTTTGAAATGAACGCATTTTCTTAAAATACTGCATATTCTGATCTTATTTTGCTCAAACCTTCGCCCACCCCCAATTTAAAGATGGCAAGGTCCCATTGCGTTGTTTTGGATAGACTAGACAAACACTAGAAGAAAATTTCAAAAAAAGAAATGGATTGGTGCAGAATTTTGAAAGATAAAAGGTAAAGTACTGCTAGAACTAAGAATTTACTAAGTGTTAGTCAGAATTTACTAAGTATGGGAAATGTTTCTAAAGTTACAAACATATATACATTCATAGCAACGCAATGAGAACACAAAAGTTAAAAGATTGAGAACAATCACAAGTAATTGACAAAGGATGATGAAAGAAAAGGCCACAGACAGATGGAGTGAATATGAACTCATTGTATTGAATATTAACAAAATACAAATTAATTACAAATAACGCAATACAAAAATATGTGGCTGCTACAGAATCAAAGAATTTGGATGTCATTGTTTGAATTTTGAGTTCAGACGTGTGCATGAATAAAAAAATAACACCGTGCGTTCTATTAATGCAAGTTACATTTTTGTGAGGATGGCACATGCATACACCCCCGCAACACCTCCCCCTTAGACTAAACACATTTCTGGAGGATACCTCAACATAGTGCATTTCTAAGGGACGGGGCAAAAAGACATATACGAGGCAACACACCCCTCAACTTAATGCATTCGAGTGTAATGGGCCGCAAGATGTCCTCTTTTAACAACACCTATAGCACCCATCATCGACTGTACATACCGAGTTTTTTTAAATTTTCTATTTAATTATCAGGAAATGCAAGTCGACAGACGTTCGGTGTTTAATGTTTCATCCAATCATTCACAAAAAAAGAACAACGGCTACTAAATGGTATACAAACTCAACGAATTTAAACATGATATGAAAAATTAAAAGCGAAGAGAATTACAGGAAAAGCATAAAAGACTGAATTCTAATAATAAAGCAATTAAATACAGATTTAAAAGCGAAAGAACTGTAAAGAAGCAAGCTAACATATGATAGGATGCTGATTGAAAGAAGTTCTCAGAATTACCGCAATCGCTTCCCTCCACAGGTCAGTTTAATCCTGCTTGCCAAGCAATGGTGTCCCATTGCTGCCCGCTCGAAGTCCGCAACTCCGTTATTAAGGCTTAAATTTGTTGACATTGACTTTAGGCGTCTGTTCCATCTAAAGTTGTTAGTTACTGCATCCGTGAGAAGATAGTCTTGATTTTTGAAATGGTCCAGATCAGCGAGACTTCAATCTATCCTGGGAAACAATCGCCAACTGCGTTAAATAATAATACCTTGTTGACCTTCGATGAAGTTCGATCATTTTGTGGTCGTCATGCATTCTTGGTTTTCTCCTTATAGATCTTGGGAATTTTCAGAAAGTGTCTCCTTCGCCATTCGACCAGCTGATTATGTAGCTTTTCGAATTCCCCCGCACTTGCTAAATCAAACTTTCAGCTTCTTACAGGCCCACATCGCCTTATGTTCCAATTCGAGCGGCAATGACAAACTTTTCCAAAGACAAGGCATACGGGGACATGCCAATTAGTGTTTTATAGGCAGTCCTGTCCTGCCCCACAGTGCTTCATCAAGCTGGCGTGACCATCCTGTTCCTGGAAGTATGTGAACTACCTTCTCCAGATGGTTTTTTGATCTCATCTGTTAAATCTCAACCTGTCCATTAGATTGTGGGTGATAAGTGTTGCAACTCGATGGCTGACATTAAATTTAGTCCAAAAGGTTTGGCAATTATGCGGTGATAAAGTGAGAGCCCTCATCGCTGATTAAGGCCCGTGGTGTCCCATAACGAGCAAAATGTTTTCTTCAGTAAACTTCGCAAAGAGTTATTCTGCAAAGTGGGAAGATTGGCAATCGTGCGAGTAAGTGGGAAGTATTTGATTCGGTTATATAACAAAATAAAATGAAATTGTTTCATTCTGCAAAGAGTTTGAGAAAATTTGTCTCACGGTGTGGAAAACTTCACGATTGCTTAGTTGAGAGCCTATTATGTGATAGCGCCCATTCGTCCTAAACGATCGCACACCTGCACACTAAACGAATCCGACGCAATTTCTAGACGATCGCTCACTTCTCTAAATGATTCTTAGGCGTGCTGATTTTTACCTAAACGATCACTTATCTTACCTAGATGATCGCTTAGTAAAAACCCTACACGATCGTGTATCTTTCTCTCAAGCGACGAAGCACCTGGACTATACCGATAGTCACCATACTATCTTCCGCACTTGCTTTTCGTTCACACGATCGTCTTTTCGCTCTTCCTCTACCAATTCCTCAAATTCCACTCTTTGGATTTCTCACTTCTGAGAATACAAGGCTTCGAGTGGTGCGTTGTCTCCCCGCGTCATGTTTGTTTCGTACACTGCCATTACGTGTAAATGACGTGCTGATTAGGCGATGATTCGCTGGGGCGATATTGGGACATAAAGAAGCCTTTCCGCTGGATTGAGTTTTAAGTGAATGACCAATCTTCAACTGGTATGTTTACTCAATCTATGTATTATATTTATAAAGGCATGCCTATAATTAGTGTTAAATGCATACCGTGTTTGTTAGAATGTGAATGTTGGTATTCGTCCATAATGAAATAGAGAAGATCCGAACCCGCTCATGGATACTCTTGTTTAAGAGTTCTTTAAATACTTCTATGATCCGATTTGTGAGAACAAACTGTTTTTGTCTACAAATGCTATGCGGTCTTGGAAAGGAAGAGCCACATGAGGATCATAAGCCACGAAAAAAGCTCGTTTTGCGTGAGATTTCTAGTGAGATTGAGATTGCTGAGTGTTCAAAAAGAGTTTGTAGAACAGGCCAACAAAATCAACAAAATTGTTGAGGTCGAAACGTCTAGTCAACAGCCTTAAAGAGTTGAGATGCTTCGACGTAGTGGGAGGGTTTATGAACCCACCAGATTGCTACATGGGGTTTGACTGAAAGCCCAAACGTCATTTCGAATGTGGGGTCGAGGATCCATTGTCTTTTAAAAAAGCAATGAAGATGTTGACAAAGATGAATGAGGTTAAAGCCATGAACCAGGAAATGGAGTCTATGTACTTCAATAACGTCTGGGAGCCATTTGATCCACCTGCTGGGGTAAGACTTATTAGTGTAAGTGGATCTATAAGTGAAAAGAGAGTGTAGATGGAAAGGTGGCAAACCTTTAAGGCTAGACTCATGGCAAAGGGTTATACCCAGGTCGAGGGAGTTGACTTGAGGAACTTTCTCACATGTTCGTCATGCTCAAGTCTATCTGGATTCTTCTATTCATAGCCACATTTTATGATTATGAAATATGAAAATAGACGTCAAGACTGCCTTTTCTAATGGTAATTGAGGAGACCATCTATAGACTCAACTAGAAGGGTTCATAGTTCCAGATCAAGAAAAAAAAGAGTTTGCATGCTTAATAGGTAAATCTATATGGATTTGATTGAACGTTGATGAGCCTTGTGTTTACAAGAAGATCATTAACAGCTCAGCAACTTCCTGGTACTGTATGTAGTGATATCCTACTCTTGGGAATGATGTAGGTATCTGTCTGACATTATAAGAAATGGCTAGCTGCCTAGTTCGAAATGAAAGATTGGTAAGGCACAGTATGTTCTAGGATCCAGATCATTTAGGATCGTAGACAAACGGTTAGCCTGTCTCAGGCATCATACATTGATCAAATGTTGATCAGGTATAGAATGTAGGATCTAAGAGGGGTTTGTTACCCTTAGGCATGGAATCATTTTGTCTAAGGATCAATGTCCTAAGACACCTCAAGAGGTTGAGAGATGAAACAGATCCCTATGCTTTAGCTGCAAGAAGCTTAATATATGCAATTTTGTGTACCAGACCCGACATTTGCTATGCAATAGGGATTCTCAGTCGTATCAGTCCAATCCAAGATTGATCATTGGAGGTCGACGGTCAAGAATCCTCAAGTATCTTCGGAG
>NC_052352.1:69259876-69270820 GCF_009727055.1 Benincasa hispida
TAGCACCATGGAATAGAAAAAGAGCTATTGGTTTGGTATGTTTCATGAGATCGAAATTTATTTAAAACTTATAGGTTAAAGTTTATTAGTTATTGGGCTATAGTTAGGTTATCATTTTATATTTATAATTAAATCATTAATTATTAGATATATTTCTTTTTCTCTAATAACCAATTGAGTGGGAGGCTATTGATTGTTTTCATATTAACCGCTGAGATAAAAGAAAAAATGTTTCCTAATTTTAGTAAAGTTGAAAATTGTTGTTTGAGATTTTCCCAATGTCAGAATAAATACTCAAGGAAGTTGTCAAGTAAATTGAATTTACTAGTGACAACTTGGAGTAAGGTAAAACCGATCGTGAAGTGTTAGTAGGCGACAGACACTCAGCTGAGCGATGAGATAAATGATCGCATAGATTTTGCTAGACGATCGCTTAGTTTTCCTAAACAATGATCATCGACCTATATGATAGGTTTCTTCCATCTCCCACTTGCTCAATCGTTCACACGATTGTGTTTCCTTCAGCTTCTTTTCTCTCAAACCAAGTCCACACAAAGGCCCATCCTCTGGATTCTCACACCGAGAATACCAAGGTAGCCTCTGGTGGTGTCATACTCAACTCGACATTTTTGAGGTTCTGTTGGAGCCGTTCGTATTGTTCTAGGTTTCGGACTTAGGCGATCGTTGAGTTCGAGGTGCGCGGTGATCATGTAGTGTAGCGTTACCATTTTGGTTATCACATAAGACATGATCCACTTGTATGTCACCACATACATGCTTAAGTTACATATAGATAACTAGGGATTTTAGATTTATTGGTTTGTGGTAAAGCAAATAAAACAAACAACTGAGCAAACTCAAGAAGTGAAGTAAAGTATCATATATTATACATTACAAGTGTTCGTACAGACTGTTTAGAAACTACAGGACACGAGACTATAGGGCATCAACCTCAACAATCTCCCATTTGTCCTAAAGCGAAGTGAGTTGTACATAAAACTAGTACAAAACAATAAACTAAGGCATAAAAGCCTAGTACAAGAAAATCTCCCACTTACCCTAGTCCAGCAGCGGGCGATCCTGTAGACCCATGCTCTGAAGGTGACCCTCAAACATTGTAGCCGTGAGAGTCAACTGCATCGAACGGGTGGGGTCGCAACTCTCCCACTACGTCGAGGTTCCCTCAACTCTTAAGGTGGAACTGACCTACTAGATGAACTACCATCAACAACTCTTACTGATGAAGTAGACTGTTCAACAACCCTTGTTGAGATTTCAGTAGTTTCATTGGAAAACTCACGCAACACGACTTTACTTCGTGGACTATGCTCCCTAATATGATCCTCCTCCAGGAAAGTAGTATTTTTGAAAAAAAAAAACACCCTATTTTTCGATGGATCATAAAAATAACCCCCTCGTGTACCTTTGGGGTAACCTACAAAGAGGCATAACCTCGACCGTGGTTCTAACATTTTGGGATTTGCCTCAAGCACATGTGCAGGGCAACCCCAAATGTGGAAGTGACGTAAACTAGCTTTACGCCTGCTCCACAACTCCAGAGGTGTTCTCACAACACTCTTGGAGGGAATGCAGTTGAGTATGTATACTGTAGTCTCCACTGCAAAACCCCAAAACGAGTCTGGTAAGGAAGCGTAACTCATCATCGAACGAACCATGTCCAACAAGGTTCTATTTTTCCTCTTTGCTACACCATTTTGCTGAGGTGTACCCGACGCTGAGAGTTGGGAAATGATTCCATGTTCTATCAAATAGTTCTGAAAATGCAAGTCCGAAAACTCTCTACCTCAATCCGATCGAAGTGTTTTAATCCATCTATCCAATGCGTGTTCGACTTTAGCCTTGAACTCTTTGAACTTTTCAAAGGATTCAGACTTCCGTTGCATAAGATAAACATACCCATACCTAGAGTAATCATCAATAAAACTGATAAAATACTCATAGCCACCTCGGGCTCACAAATTCATAGGACCACAAAGGTCAAAATGTACTAACTCAAGAGGCTCTTTGGCTCGATAACCTTTTTCAGTAAAACGTCGTTTAGTCATCTTACCCTCAAGGAAATATTCGCACATCGGTAAATAATTTTATTCTAACTCACTTAGAAGTCCATTATTCACCAATCTTTCAATCCTATTGAGATTGATGTGCCCTAATCGAAGGTGCCAAAGTTGAGCATTTTTTTTTGGAGAAATACGTCGACGTTTAGTTTGAGTTATGGTAGTTTTAAACAATTCTGTGTTATGGAGGGAAGTAATGGCTAATTTTCTTAGCACATACAAGTGACTTTCCAGATACGCTGTACAAATATTAACACCATCTTTAGGAATAAACGCTTTATCCACATTAAATGAAATACTGTATTAATATTGTAGCAAGCATTTTATAGAAATAAGGTTTCTCTTAAGTTCAAGAACAATATATACATCATTCTTTCTCTTAAGTTCAAGAACAATATATACATCATTCAAAATTAGAAACCTATTCTATAAAGATAACTGGATCCCTCCCACTACCACAACTGAGACGACGTGCCCGGTGCCTACTCGCATCGTCATCTCACCAGCCTTCAGTTGTCACCAGGATCTAATCCCCTGAAAAGAAGAACAAACGTGATTAGTGGCACCCAAATCAATTATCCAGGCAGAATCATCATTCTCCACTAAACAAGTTTCAAGTACAAGTAAATCATATTTACCTTTATCTGCCTTGGCCTTAGTCAGCAGCCTTTCTTTCCTTCAGCCAGCGAGGACAGTTCCTCTTCCAGTGTCCATCCTGGTTGTAGTGGAACATTTTCCCTTTTCAACCGATGGCGGACGCCTTCTTGGGGCGACAGGCGGTGGGTTAGCAGGTGCCTTCCCTTTTCCCTTACCACCCTTCTTCTTCTTCCTCTTTACAGAGTTAGAAGTAGAAGGTGCAGACTTCGTTCCTGAGGTCGAACCTCTATGGAATGTGCTGGAAGATGAAGCAACCAATTGAGGAGAGTTGTAAGGTTGTATTTCACTTTGTTAAGAATCACATTACTAACAAAGTGTAGGAAGCTCTCCGGCAAAGAATGCAGGATTATGCTAACCTGGCTGCCCTCATCGATGGTAGACNCGATCTTCGTGACTATCACATCACTGCGATGCACAATCTCCCTGATCAAGTGGTATTTCCACTCTATGTGCTTACCCCAACGATGACTCCGAGGCTCCTTTGAATTTGCTACAGCCCCGTTGTTATCACAATAAAGAGTGATAGGAAAATCCATATTTGGAACAACTTCCAAATCTGAAAGGAATTTCCTCAGCCAAACAACCTCCTTAGCTGCTTCACAAGCGGCTACGTATTCAGCTTCCATAGTTGAGTCTGTGATGCCTCCTTGCTTGATGCTTCACCACACTACAGCTCCTCCATTCAGAGTGAACATTGACCTCGATGTCAATTTGCGAGAATCTTTATTGGTCTGAAAGTCAGAGTCCGTGTATCCTGTAAGGATCAAATCCTTATCTCCATACACGAGCATGTAGTCCCTAGTTCTCCGAAGATACTTGAGGATTGTCTTGACCGTCGTCCAATGATCAAATCTTGGATTGGACTGATACCGACTGAGAATCCCTATTGCATAGCAAATGTCGGGTCTGGTACACAAAATTGCATATATTAAGCTTCTTACAGCTAAAGCATAGGGAATCTGTTTCATCTCCTCAACCTCTTGAGGTGTCTTAGGACATTGATCCTTAGACAAAATGATTCCATGCCTGAAGGGTAACAAACCCCTCTTAGAATCCTACATTCTATACCTGATCAACATTTGATCAATGTATGATGCCTGAGACAGGGCTAACCGTTTGTTCTTACGATCCTAAATGATCTGGATCCCTAGAACATACTGTGCCTTACCCAAATCTTTCATTTCGAACTAGGCAGCTAGCCATTTCTTAATGTCAGACAGATACCCTACATCATTCCCAATGAGTAGGATATCATCTACATACAGTACCAGGAAAGCTGCTGAGCTATTGATGATCTTCTTGTAAACACAAGGCTCATCAACGTTCTAATCAAATCCATATAGATTTACCTATTAAGCATGCAAACTCTTTGTTCTTGATCTGGAACTATGAACCCCTCTAGTTGAGTCATATAGATGGTCTCCTCAAAATTACCATTAAGAAAGGCAGTCTTGACGTCTATTTTCCATATTTCATAATCATAAAATGTGGCTATGAATAGGAGAATCCGGATAGACTTGAGCATGACAACATGTGAGAAAGTTTCCTCATAGTCAACTCCCTCGACCTGGGTATAACCCTTTGCCATGAGTCTAGCCTTAAAGGTTTGCACCTTTCCATCTACACCTCTCTTTCACTTATAGATCCACTTACACCTAATAAGTCTTACCCCAGCAGGTGGATCAAATGGCTCCCAGACGTTATTGAAGTACATAGACTCCATTTCCTGGTTCATGGCTTTAACTCATTCATCTTTGTCAACATCCTTCATTGCTTTCTTAAAAGACAATGGATCCTCGACCCCATCATTCGAAATGACGTTTTGGGCTTCAGTCAAACCCATGTAGCAATCTGGTGGGTTCATAACCCTCCCACTACGTCGAAGCAAGGCTCAATCTCTTAAGCTGGTTGACTAGACGTTTCGACCTCAACAATTCTTGTTGATTTGTTGGCCTGTTCTACAACTCTTATTGAACACTCAGCAATCTCAATCTCACTAGAAATCTCACGCAAAACGAGCTTTTTTCGTGGCTTATGACCCTCATGTGGTCTTCTTCCAAGACGAAGCATTTGTAGAAACAAACAGTTTGTTCTCACTCGGATCATAGAAGTATTTAAAGGAACTCTTAAACAAGAGTATCCATGAGCGGGTCGGATCTTTCCTATTTCATTATGACCGAATTACCACACACACATTCTAACAAACAGGTATGCATTTTAACACTAATTATAGGCATGCTTTGATAAATATAATACATAGATTGAGTAAACATACCAGTTGAAGATTGCTTTCACTTAAACTCAATCCAGCGGAAGTGACTTCTTTATGGTCCAAATCGCCCAGCAATCAGTCGCCTAACAGCACGATCATCTTACACGAATGGCAGTGTACGAACAAACATGACCGGGGATGACACCACCACTCGAGGCCTTCGGTATTCTCAGAGTGAGAATCCAAAGAGTGGAATTTGATGGAATTGGTAGAGGAAGGAGGAAAAGACGATCGTGTAGAACGAAAAGCAAGTGGAAGATAGTAGGTGACTATCGTATAGTCAGGTGCTCGTCGCTTAGAGAAAGATACACGATCGTGTAGGTTTTACTAAGCGATCATCTAGTAAAGAGTAAGTGATCGTTTAGGTAAAATCAGCACGCTAAGAGATCATTTAGAGAAGTGAGCGATCGTCTAGAAATTGCGTGCGATCGTTTAGTGTGCAGGTGTGCGATCGTTTAGGCGATGGGCGCTATCATATAGGCTCTCAACTAAGCAATCGTGAAGTTTCCACACCGTGAGCAAATTTTCAAACTCTTTACAGAATGAAACCAATTTTCATTTTATTTTTTAGTTATAATAACCGAAATCAATCTTCCCACTATCGCACGATTGCCAATCTTCCCACTTTGCAGAATAAACTCTTTGCGAAGTTTCTGAAGAAGAACATTTTTGCTCGTTATGGGACACCACGGGCCTTAATCAGCGATGAGGGCTCTCACTTTATCAACCGCATAATTGCCAACCTGTTGACTAAATTTAATGTCAGCCATCGAGTTGCAACTACTTATCACCCACAAACTAATGGACAGGTGGAGATTTCTAACAGAGAGATCAAAACCATCTTGGAGAAGGTAGTCAATACTTCCAGGAAGGATTGGTCACCCAAGCTTGATGAAGCACTGTGGGTAGACAGGACTGCCTATAAAACACTAATTGGCATGTCCCCGTATGCCCTGGTCTTTGGAAAAGTTTGTCATCTGCCGCTCGAATTGGAACATAAGGCGATGTGGGCCTGTAAGAAGCTGAAGTTTGATTTAGCAAGTGCGGGGGAAGTTCGAAAGCTACAATTAAATCAGCTGGTCGAATGGCGAAGGGACACTTCTGAAAATTCCAAGATCTATAAGGAGAAAACCAAGAAGTGGCATGACGACCACATAAATGATCGGACATTCATCGAAGGTCAACAGGTTTTATTATTTAACGCTCGTTTGCGATTGTTCCCAGGAAAGTTGAAGTCTCGCTGATCTGGACCATTCAAAATCAAGACTATCTTTCCTCACGGAGCAGTGGAACTAACAACTTTAGATGGGAACAACGCCTTTAAAGTCAATGTCAACAAATTAAGCCTTACTACGGAGGCGACTTCGAGCGGCGCATGGACACCATTGACTTGGGCAAGCAGGATTAAACTGCCTGTGGAGGGAAGCGATTGCGGTAATTCTGAGAACTTCTTTCAATCAGCATCCCTATCTATGTTTACTTGCTTTCTTTACAGTTTCCTTTTACTGCTTTCTAAATCATGTATTTACTGCTTTTTAGAATTAGTCTTTACTGCTTTCTGTAATTCTCTTCGCTTTAATTTTTCATATCATGTTTAAATCGTTGAGTTTGTATACATTAGTAGCGTTGTTCTTTTTTTGTGAATGATTGGATGAAACATTAAACACCGCAACGTCTGTTCGACTTGCATTTCTGATGAATTAAATAGAAAATTAAAAAAACTCGTATGTAACGCGATGATGGGTGCTATAGTGTGTTAACAAGAGACATCTTGCGGCCATTACACTCGAATGCATTAAGTTGAGGGGTGTGTTGTGCTCGTATATGTCTTTTGCCCGTCCTTAGCTAAATGCACTATGTTGAGGTATCCTCCAGAAATGTGTTTAGTTAAGGGGAGTGTTGCGGGGGTGTATGCATTGTTGCCCATCCTCAGCAAAAATGTACTTGCATTAATAGAAGCACGGTGTTAATTTTTTATCATGCACACGTCTGAATCGAATTCAAACAATGACATCCAAATTCTTTGATTCTTGTACAGGCACAAATTTTTGTATTGCGTTAATTTGTAATTAATTGTATACTTTGTTAATATTCAATACAATGAGTTCATATTCACTCCATTTCTGTCTGTGCCTTTTTCTTTATCATCCTTTGTCAATACTTGTGATGTTCTCAATCTTTTACTTTTGTGTTCTTCATTGCGTTGCTATGATGTAATATATGTTTGTACTTAGAAACATTTCCCATACTTAGTAAATTCTGACTAACACTTAGTTAATTCTTAGTTTAGCAGTACTTTACCTTTTATCTTTCAAAGTTCTGCACAATCCTTCTTTTTGAAATTTTCTTCTAAGTGTTTGTCTAGTCTATCCAAACAACGCAATGAGGACCTTGCTCATCTTTAAATTTGAGGGTGGGGAAGGTTTGAGCAAATAAGATCAGAATATGCAGTATTTAAGAAAATGCGTTCATTTCAAAAAAAAAATGTTCATACAAAGCTCCAATGTCAGCGCAAGGGAAACCCATAAAATATTCCCAACCTGATAAGAGTTTAGTTGTGAAAGGAGCCTGCTCGTAGTTGGATGTTTGCATGACACCTGTGGGGACAAGCCAAAATGAAGGTGGGTTTCCAAGAACAACGCAATAAAAAAAATGCAAGAGACAACTCTTCTGAAATTCATGAGTTAAAGTTGAAATTGGCACACAACTGTAGTTGGATGTTCGCATGCCACCCGTGGGACAAGCCAAAATGAAGAGTGTAACCACGACCAACAGTCTCTAATAAATAACGCAAAGTTTTGACCACCACATATAGATATATCAAGTTGTTTTGACAAAGAAGANTACTTAACTATGAAAAGTGTCACTTTATAGTCTCACATGGTATTGTTCTAGGACATCTAGTTTGTGCTAAAGATATTGAAATAGACAAGGCAAAGATAGATGTTATTGCTAACCTTCCCTATCCTACATGTATTAGGGAAATTCGTTCTTTTCTTGGTAGTACAGGTTTTTACAGGCGTTTCATCAAGGACTTTTCAAAGTTGGCTCTTCCTCTATCCACATTTATGCAGAAAGGTGTTTCGTTTGAGTTTGATAAGGAGTATAAGAAGGCCTTTGACACTTTGAAGGAAAAGTTGACCACTACTTCAATTCTTCAAGTCCCCACGATAGGACATTTCGTTCGAGATAATGTGTGACGCTAGTAATCTAGTAGTGGGAGATGTTCTGGGCAGCGGGTTCACAAGAAAAGCCATATCATATGTTTTGCATCGAGGACCCTTAATCCTACCTAAGTCAACTACACCACTGAGAAAGAGTTTTTGGTATTGTTTTTGCATTAGATAAATTACGATCTTATATTCTTGGTTTTCCTATTCAATTTATACTGACCATTCTGCCCTTAGGTACCTTATGAATAAAAAGGAGTCCAAACCTCGACTTTTCCGGTGGATTCTTCTCCTCTAAGAATTTAACTTGACCATTAAAGATAGAAAGGGGTAGAAAAATCAATGGCAGACCATTTAATCACGATAATGCAAGAAGAAGATCTTACACCTGTACGAGAGGATTTTCCTGATGAGTATTTGTTCCAGATAACCACATCAATACCATGGTATGCTAACATGGTTAATTTCCTAGTGAATGGTAAGTTCACTCATGATATTCCTGAAGAACTCTTATCAAAGAGTACCTATGAGCGAAAGCAAGATCGTTCCAAATTCATTGTGACAGAATTACAGCATTCACAAACATATAGACAAGTTATACATCTACTAACAAATTACAACATGCTTTCCACAAATAAATACAAAGGAACGAAAGACTCAGCTTTGAAGAACCTTTCTTCTATCTTTCTCTCGCTCTCGTCAAGAACAGCACCTCTCGCTGTCGCTGCAACGTCAAGCCAATCATCTACCCAAATCTCCAAGCCAAACAAACTGTCTTCTACATGAACAAGCAGCAACCGGGACACCACCACTTGGTGACCTTGGTATTCTTAGAGTGAGAATCCAGGAGCTGTGGGCTCTATTGGATTTGGTAAAGGGAAGGAGGAAAGCACGATCGTATTCACGAACCAAGCAAGTGGGAGAAGTTTTATGTTTATTGTATAGACTTATGCTTAATCGTTTAGAAAAAGGTGTACGATCGTTTAGTAAATCAGATTAATCGTTTAGTGAATCTCGCTCAGCGCGCGATCGTTTAGTAAAAGCTAAACGATCGTTTAGAAAAAACTATGCGATCGTTTAGAAAAACAACACGATCATTTAGACAGACGCGCATGTACACGATCGTTTAGGAAAACCCTTTGAGTTGTCGTGTACGCTTTCGTGAGTTAAACGATCGACAGTATACAACTTATGAAGAAATTATCCGATACTTTCCAAAATGAAAACTATTTTCATTTTATCCTATGAAAACTGAATTCAACCTCCCACTTTTACGCACGGTTATGAAGAAAACCACCAACAATTATCTCATAATTGTTTTTAATTATAACTAAATATAATAACTAATTTATCATATTATATTTATAACCTATAGTTTTAATATCACATTATATGCAATATTTAAACCATATTCCTTTTCTCCTTTACTAGATATAAATCATATTTATATCCTTCTCCTCCAATTAATGTATCTCATACATCATGTCAATTATATCATATATAATTGAACTAGTATAATCATATCATATATAATCAAACTCATTCTTGTCAATTTGAACACTTCAAACTGACCCAAAAACTGATTCTCAACTTGAATCCATTGAGCTACCAAGGGGACCTTATGGACCTGTAGCTTGAAGCTCCAACGGTACATGAATAGCTGACTAAACTCTTTAGCCACGAGATCCACCATCTGTTAACTGTCGGGCACTCCACTAAAGATCGATAGTTGCACTCTTCTCACCAAAGATATATTTCTATGTCCATCACTTATAATCAGTCAACAGTACGATACCCCTTCACATATGCTCGTAAGTACAACTGGGTCAATTTACCATTTTGCCCCTGTAGTAATATCTAACTCCTTAAGTACCACTGGTCCCTCTAATAAACCATACATCATAGTCCTACTATGCACCTCTCAGGCCATGAGAAGGTGTGTGACGTCACATCGTTCAAGCCTCGAAATCAGCCCTTAAGGAAGTAATCTATCTACTTACCTCTACTTCGGGAAAGGAGTGAATTCCATCTTGTGTAGCTGATTTCCCAACTCCCCAATCAGACGAATCCCCAAAGTGGTAGGTTTGAGTCGGCAATCTGGCCACTCGCACCCATGCAAATCAAAGGACCGCTCTCAAAGGCAGGGGTTCCCAGCTCACTCAGGATTAAGGTCATGTTACCTATTTCCTAGTGAAGTGAAGTTTCTGTCATGAATGGCGTATATAACGAGACTATACACTTCGTGGTCCGGTCTTATACAAACTCCTTTGTATAGGACGCCCCCGCTCGCATGTCTCCAAATGAATGGTCAGGATCAGACCATCTATAGCACGTCACAACACTTGTAACAATCTATAAAGTGGGTTGCATCTATAGTGTCACTAGGATAAGGTTTTTTTATATCCATATACTATAGACCATTTTGGTTATCACTTAAGACATGATCCACCTGTATGTCTCCACATACATGCTTAAGTTACAACGACAACCAGGGATCTTAATTTATTGGTTTGTGGTAAGGCAATTAAAACATCCCATGTTTCATAGACAACAATGAAGAAAATATCATATATTATTACATCACAAACATTTGTTCAATACATGTGTTTACAAACTACAGGACCCAACGAGAGTTTCGGGCATCATCCCCAACAATCTCCCAGTTGTCTTAAAGCAAGTGAGGTGTACATTACAACAAGTACAAAACAATAAACTAGGGCACTAAGGCCCAGTAAAAAAATCTCCCACTTGCCCTAGTCCAGCCGCG
>NC_052352.1:69270991-69275719 GCF_009727055.1 Benincasa hispida
AGATGATACTTCCACTCTATATGTTTGTCGCGCTTGTGACTTCTGGGCTCCCCGGACTTCGCCATAGCAGCACTATTATCATAATAGAAGGTGATGGTTCTAGACATATCTGGAACAACTTCCAGATCAGTTAGGAACTTCTTCAGCGAAACGACCTCCTTAGCAGCTTCACAAACTGCTATATACTCGGCCTCTATCTTGGAATCGGTGATGCACCCCTGCTTAGTGTTTTGGGACACTACAGCTCCTCCGTTAAGAGTGAACACTGACCCTGAAGTGGACTTCCAAGAATCCTTATCAGTCTGAAAGTCAGAGTTCGTGTATCCAGTAAGGATCAAATCCTTAGCTCCATACACGAGCATGTAATCCCTCATTCTCCGAAGATACTTGAGAATGTTCTTGACTGCTGTCCAGTGACCCTGTCCTAGATTAGACTGATACCTACTGACCATCCCCATAGTGTAGTAGATGTCTGGTCTAGTACAGAGCATCGCATACATCAAACTGCCAATGGCAGAAGCATAGGGAACTTGTCTCATCTCCTCAACCTCTTGAGGTGTCTTAGGACACATTTCCTTAGACAATGTAACACCATGCCTGAAAGGCAATAGGCCCCTTTTTGAGTTATGCATCGAGTACCTGAGCAACATCTTGTCAATGTACGATGCCTGAGACAGTGCTAACACTTTGTTCTTTCAATCCCAAAATAGCTGAATACCAAGAACAAACTGAGCCTCTCCCAAATCTTTCATTTGGAATTGGTTCGCTAGCCAGTCCTTAACTGATGTCAGTAGACCTACATCATTCCCAATGAGTAGGATATCGTCTACATATAACATTAGAAAAACTACTGAATTATTGATGATTTTCTTGTAGACACAAGGCTCATCAACGTTTTGGTCAAAGTCGTACAATTTGATCGCAGTATCAAACCGAATATTCAAGATCGAGATGCCTGTTTCAGCTCATAAATGGATCGATTCAGTTTGCAAACTTTTTGCTCTTGACCTTGGGCTATGAATCCCTCGGGCTGCACCATATAAATGGTCTCCTCAAGATTACCATTCAAAAAGGTAGTCTTGACGTCCATTTGCCATATCTCATAGTTATAATAAGCAGTAATAGACAAGAGGATGCGGATTGACTTCAACATGGCAACAGGCGAGAAAGGCTCCTCATAGTCGACTCCTTCCACCTAGGTATAACCCTTTTCCACAAGTCTAGCTTTGAAGGTTTGCACCTTCCCATCGGCACCCCGTTTCCTCTTGTAGATCCATTTGTAACCTATAGGTTTTACCCCATTAAGTTGATCTACAAGATCCCATACTGAGTTGAAGTACATCGACTCCATCTCGAGNAACGCTCCCTCTTTTCAATTTGAATGCTTCAAACTGACCCAAAAACTGATTCTCAACTTGAATCCATTGAGCTACCAAGGGGACCTTTTGGACTTGTAGCTTGAAGATCCAACGATACGTGAATAACTAACTAAACTCTTTAATCACATTATCCACCATCAGTTAACTATCGGGCACTCAC
The DNA here is from genome assembly GCF_009727055.1 of Benincasa hispida. Lineage (NCBI taxonomy): Eukaryota > Viridiplantae > Streptophyta > Magnoliopsida > Cucurbitales > Cucurbitaceae > Benincasa > Benincasa hispida. Next base: position 69,272,531 of record NC_052352.1, read on the forward strand.
TAAAGACTGACAGCTGCACTCTTTACACTATAGATATATTTCTGTGTCCATTGGATATAACCAATCAACAGTACGACGGCTGTTCACAAATCACTCATAAGTACAGCTGGGCCAAATTACCGTTTTGCCCCTGTAGTTATATCTATCTCCTTAAGTACCACCGATCTATCTAATGAACAATAGATCATAGTCCCACTATAACTAAACTCTTTCCGGGCCAAGAGAAGGTGTGGCGCCACATTATTAAAGCCCCGAAATCAGCCCTTAAGGGAGCAATTTATCTACTTATCCCTGCTTCGGGCAAGGAGTGAATTTCATCCTTGTAGCTGAGTTCCCAACTCCTTAATTAGACGAATCCCCAAAATGGTAGGCTTGTTGAGTCGGCGATCTGACCACTCTCATCCATGCAAATCAAAGGACCACCTTCATAGGCAGGAGCTCACAACTCACTCAGGATCAAGGTCATGTTACCTATGGTCATCCTAGTGAAATGAAAGTCCCAATTATGAACGGCGTTATATAACAAGACTAAACATTTCGTGGTCCGGTCTTATACAAACTCCTTTGTATAGAATATTCCCGCTCGCATGTCTAATACATGAGTGATCAGGATCAGATTATCTATAGCACTTTACAACATTTGTAACACCTGTAAAGTGAGCTACACTCATAGTGTCACCAGGATAAGGTATCTCTCCTTAATCCATATACTACAGATCATTTAGGTTATCCCTTAAAACACGATCCACTTGTATGTCTCCACATACATGTTTAAGTTACAACGATAACCATGAATCTTAGCTTATTTGTTTGTGGTTAATGCAACTAAAATATCAAATATTTCATAGATTGAAGTGAATAAAATATCATATATTATAAATCACAAAANGTAACCTATAGGTTTTACCCCATTAAGTTGATCTACAAGATCCCATACTGAGTTGAAGTACATCGACTCCATCTCGAGATCCATGGTTTTGACTCATTCATCATGATTAACATCCTTCATTGCCTTCTGATAATACAACGGATCCTCAACCTCGCATCGGCTACCATAGCCAGGATTTCAGTGAAACCTGTAAAACGAACATGTGGGTTCGCAACCCTCCCACTACATCGAGGTTCCCTAAACTCTTGAGGTGGAACTAACCTACCAGATGAACTTCCATCAACAACTCTTGTTGATGGAGCAGGCCCTTCAACAACTCTTGTTGAAGTTTCAGTAGTTTTGTTGGAAAATTCACGTAACACGATCCTACTACGTGGACTGTGCTCCCTCATATGATCCTCCTCCAGAAAGGTAGCGTTCATGGACACAAACACTCTTTTTTCCTTAGGATCATAAAAATAACCCTCTTCGTGTACCTTTGGGGTAGCCTACAAAGAGGCACAACCTCGACGTGGTTCAATTTCTTTGGATTAGCCTCAAGCACATGTGCTAGGAAACCCGATATGCAGAAGTGACGTAAACTAGTTTTACACCCGTTCCACAACTCCAAAGGTGTTCTTACAACACTCTTGGAAGGAACACAATTGAGGATATACATGACATTCTGAAGGAACTCTTATTCAAGAGTACCTACGAGCGGAAGTGGGTCTTTCCAATTTATTGTGACAGAATTTCCACATATACATTCAAACATACTAATATGCATTCATAATCCTAAATTATTGACATGCTCAAAAGAACAGAAAATAAGATATCGAGAGATGATACTAGTTGAAGACTTCTTCTTCACAGCAAATCTCTCTTTTGCTGAGATGGTAAGCTATTGCTCAGGAAAACCCAACCGTCTACCTCGAACAGTCTCCACATGAACAGAAGGAAACGGAGATGACACCACCACTCAGAGCCCACAGTATTCTTGGAGAGAGAATCCAAAGGGTGGGCTTTGTTGGGATTTGGTAAAAGAAAGAAGGAAGAGAGATCATATACAACAATCAAGAAAGTGGGAGATGGCTCGTCTATCGTATAGACAAAATGCTTGATCGTTTAGGTGAAATATATGATCGTGTAGGAAAAAGGTAAGCAATTGTCTAAACGATCGTGTAGAAAAAGGTAAGCGATTGTCTAAACGATCGTGTAGAAAAATTAAGTGATCGTCTATACGATCGTTTAGTAAATATCAGACGCTAAACGATCATTTAGAAAATAGCGTGTAGGTGTAATCGTTAAGCAATCGCTTAGCACTATCGTATAGGTAAGCGATTGTTCAGGCACTATCGTATAGGCACATATTTTCTAAGCGATGACACACTTCAACACAATGTCCGTGCATACCATGTTTAACACACTGTGAGCTATTTATGCGTCTCAAAGTTATCTTTCAACTTACTCTTCCGTTATTAAAAAATAAGAGACGTCGTCCCATTACCCTTTCAACCGTCTAATTAATAGACAATGAATATGATCACATCATATTCATAACTTATGAATTAATATCGTATATTAATCATAGTATTTTTCGTCCACTAGATATAAATCATATTTATATCCAATTTCCTCCAAATTAATGTATCTCATACATAAAGTTAATTATATCATATATAATCGAACTCCCTCTTGTCAATTTGAACATTTCAAACTGACCCAAAGACTGACTCCAACTTGTATCCAAGCTACCAAGGGAACCTTATGGACTTATGGCTCGAAGCCCAACGATACGTGAATAGCTGACTAAACTCTTTAGTCACGATATCCACCATCTGTTAACTGCCAAGCATTCCACTAAAGACCAACAGTTGAACTTCTCTTGCCATATATATTTCTATATCCATTGGATATAACCAATCATCAGTACGATGACCCTTCACAGATGCTCATAATTACAACAGACCAATTTACCGTTTTGCCCCTATAGTTACATCTTACTCCTTAAGTACTACTGATCCCTCTATTGAATAATACAACATAGTCCTACTATAAGTGAACACCTCTCGGGCCATGAGAAGGTGTGTGACGCCACATCGTTCAAGCCATGGGATCAGCCCTTAAGAGAGCAATCTATATACTTACCTCAGCTTCAGGGAAGGAGTGAACTCCATCTTGTGAAGTTGAGTTCCTAGCTCCCAAATCAAACGAATCCCCAAAGTGGTAGGTTTGAGTCGGCGCTCTGGCCACTCGCACCCATGCAAATCAAAGGACCACCCTCAATGGCAGGAGTTCCCAACTCACTCAGGATTGAGGTC
>NC_052352.1:69277282-69283288 GCF_009727055.1 Benincasa hispida
AGGTGAGGCAAATGGTTGCTTCAATCTTCAAACAAGTTCCATCGGGGTTCGACCTCAGGATAAAGTCTTCACCTTCTATTCTAACACTTTCCAAATGGAAGAAGAAAAAGGATGGGGAAAACACCTGCCCAAACTCACAAGCCTGTCGCCCAGTGGGGAAGGTGACCAACGCCCGTTACAAAGAAAAATTGTGTTCCAATTGCAACTAGGATGAGCACTGGAAGCGGGAAACTTGTCCTCTCTTCTGGATCAAGGAGAAGAAGGAAGGACTAAGTCAAGGCCAAAACAAGGTTAAATTATAATTACTAGTTGTGGAAACTTGTTTGTAGTGGGAAATGATGAATTCTGCGTGATTATTGACTCTGGAGCCACTAGTTATGTTGTTCTTATTTTCAAGGGATTAATTCGCTGAATGCAGTTTGAGGCTGGAGAGTGACGATGCGAGTAGTGCAATCGGCACGTCGTCTCAGTCTGTTAAGTGGGAGGCGTCCAGTTGACTTACAGAAGAAGTTTATCATTTAATATTTTATGTAGTTCTAGAGTTAAAAACGGAACTTACTTTTTGTAAAGTGTCTGATTCAATGTAAATATACTCTTATTTCATTTGAATAAAGTGTTTATTCATAAAAGATGGAGTTGAATCTGTTCAGCAAAACTGGAAAATACTTGTAGTGCTACGACCTTTTAGCAACGAGTAACCCTCCATAACATCAAATGCTTAAAAAACTACCGTAACTCAAATAAACAACAAGATTTATCAATAAGAATTAGCCCAACTTGGCACCCATTCAGATTAAGGGCACATACAATCAACAAATAATTTTAAGAGATTGGTGAAGAATGAGACATTCATAAGCAAGTTAGAAAAAAAATGTTGACCACATAGATCTAAGAGTCATTACATTTGTATTAAAACAGAACTTGATGTACTAAATAGATATTTGTTAACATATGTATATTTTCTCTACATTATGCATGTATTAAACAATTAGTGATTTTATAAGCTAAACACAAAAAACTATAAACATTTGGTAAATATGATAATGAACTTAAGCATGTATGGGTGACATACAAGTGGATTCATGTGCTTGGAGTGATAACCAAAAATGGTATGTAGTATATATGAATATAGGAGGGAAACCTTATCTGGGTAACGCTGCGGATGGGGGGGAGCGGCCATGCTTTGTTGGAATGGTCATAAGTGTTGGATTTGTCACAAAATGGTTTGATCTGATTCATTCGTGTCGAGGACATGCGAGCGGGGGCGTCCTATACAAAGAGTTTGCTAATAAGATCTGACCACGAAGTGTTAACATCTCATTATATAACACCTTCATACGAGATTCACATTCACTTAGGATGACATAGGTAACATTTGACCTTAATCCTGAATTGGAGTTGGGAACTCCTGCCATTGAGGGCAAAGTCCTTGATTTGTATGGGTTGACGTGGCCAGGTCATTGATTCAAACCTACCAATTTTTGGGATTCATCTGATTGTGGAGCGGAAAGAACTTCAACTACACAAGATAGGAAATTCACTCCTATTACGAAGCAGGATTGGTAAAGAATAGATAAGCTTCTTTAAGGGTTTGATGTCTTAGGGCCTTGTCGAACGATGTGATGTTGCCACACACTTTTCTGACCCCGAGAGGTTGTTCATACATAGTTAGGACTAAGTTGGCTATTTGTCATAGAGTATTAGTTCACTTAAAGAAGAGCAGCTAACTACAGAGGGGCCAAAACGGTAAATTGGCTCAGCTGTACTTACGAGCATCTGTGAAGGGTCATCAGTACTCAGATTGGTTATATCCGATGGACATAGAAATATATCTGTGGTAAGAAGAGTTCAATTATTGGTCTTTAGGGATGCCTGACGTTAACGGATGGTGATCTCGTGGCTAAAGAGTTTTGTCGCTAATTCCACGGACCATTGGAGCTTCGAGCCATAGGTCCATTAGCGTCTCTGGGTAGCTTGGATAAAGTCTGAGAATCAGGTGTTTGGGTCAGTTTGAAAATGTTCAAATTGACAAGGAAAGGAGTTCAATTATATATGATATATTGTGCTAAAATGTATGAGATACATTATTTTGGAGGGAATTTAGATATTAAATTATTGATTTATATCAAATAGAGGAGAAATTACTATAGTTAGATATGTGATATCAAACATATAGTGTAAAAATATAATATGATATATATCCATTAATTATATAATTAGTTAATTATATAATAATTGGCTAAAAACTTTCTCTTCGGACGTGCGTTAGTGGGAGTACCTCATTCTGTTATTGGTAACCGGTGAATAAAGATAAAATTTGTTTCATTTTGCAAAAGTTTGGAAAAATTGGCATTGGTGTGGAAACGTAAAAACTATGCATAAGTCGCGAGAGCCTATTACGATAGTCGCTCAGTGCTTAAACGATCGCACACATTGCGTGCCTAAAACAATCCACGCTTGTTCCTAAAACGATCGCTTAGCTTTCCTAAACGACAGATAGTGTACCGTGTTTTCTAAACGATCGTCTACCTTTTACTAAAACGATCGCTTAGTAAAACCTACCACGATCGTGTAGCTTCTTCTAAACGATAAGCATTTTAGCTATAACAGCTGCTTTCTTTTCTCTCCCACTTGGCTTATCGTTTACCATGATTTGTTCTTCCTCTACCTCTACCAAACTCACAAAGACCACACTTTGGGTCTCACTCCAAGAATACCAAGGGTTCTTTTGGTGTCTCGTCCTCACTACTGTTTCATTTGTTTCATGATAGTTCATGCTTACTGCAGACGACTTTGTTTGCTGGGAACGATAGAGATCGTGTAGAGGTTTTCTGTGCATCAGAGTTTCATCACTGAAGAGGGGACTTCAACTGGTCATGAGACTCTTTCCCTTCGTATTTTTATTATTAGGAGCATGCTTTATATTAATGTTAATTTGCATAACTATTAACTGTTAGAATGTATAATGTTGTATTTTGGTCATGGTGAAATCAGAAAGATCGAATGCGCTTCATGGATGATTCTTCATCCAAGAGATCCTATAGAAAATTCTTTACCGGTGTTGCGAAAGGCAAGATGACTAACGACCTTTTACTGGAAAAGTTATCGAGCCAAAGAGCCTATAGAGTTAGTGCGTTCTTGACCTTTGTGGTTCGATGAATGTGCGAGACCAGGGGAGGCTATGAGTATTTCATCACCTTTACTGATGATTTACTCTCGGTATGGGTATGTTTATTTGATGCAACGGAAGTTTGAAACCTTTGAAAAGTTCAGAGAGTTCAAGGCTGAGTTGAAAACGCATTGGATAAATAGATTTAATACACTTCGGACTGGATCGGGGTGGAGAAGTTTTTGGATTATGAGTTCTAGAACTATATGATAGAATATGGAATCGTTTCCCACTCTTAACGTCGGGTACACCTCAGCGAATGGTGTAGTAGAGAGGAGAAACAGAACGTTGTCGGGCATGGTTCGATCGATGACGAGTATACTTCCTTACCGGACTCGTTTCAGGGTTTTGTAGTGGAGAATGTGTTGGGGTGTATGCCCTAAAGTGTCATGTTTATAGTTTGTAAAACAACTTTGTAAGAACGCTTATGATGTATAATATAATATGATATTTACTTCGCTTCTTGACTTTGCACATTTTTAAGTTTTTATTTTAACCACAAATCAAATAAACTTAATATCCCTGGTTTTTCTTTATTTTAACTTAAGCATGTATTTGTTTTTAGTGACATACAAGTGGATCATGTCTTAAGTGACAACTAAAAATAGTCTGTACGTATATGGAATAGGGAGGGAACCTTACCCGCTAACATTACGAATGTTGGCCCGCTTTGTGGAATTGTTAACAAGTGTTGTGACTTGTCACAGATGGTTTGATCCTGATCATTCGTGTAGCAGACATGCGAGCGGGGGGTTCTATACAAAGAGTTTGTATAAAGATCTGACCTCGAAGTGTTAACGTCTGTCATATACTCCATTCATGACTGAGACTTTCCATTCCACTAGGATGAGCATAAGTTAACATGAAAGTCTATAACTTAGGGTACTTGAAACTGTTTTGCAAAACTGATTGGTTTAAAAGTGGTTTAGCAAAATCTAATAAAGTTTTATTCGTATTTTCAGCAACTTCTTCAAATGGCAACAACCACCTTATCGTTGTTAAGTGCTGAAAAACTAACTGGCGATCATTTTTCAACATGGAAACACATGATCACGACGATCCTAATCATCGAGGATCTCATGTTCGCTCTCGCGGAGGCTTGTCCTCCTATTCCAGCTCCAAATGTCGCTTGAAATGTTCGGGAGGCATACAAGCGATGGACAAGGGTGAAGAAGAAGGCCCAAGCCTACATCTTGGCAAGTATTTTTGAAGTCTTGGCCAAGAAACATGAGCCTATGGTCTCAGCCCGAGAGATCATGGAGTCCCTACGGGGGATGTTTGGACAACCATTTGAACACCTTATGCATGAGGCTCTTAAATACATATTCAACTCCAAAATGCAAGAAGGCACCTCTGTTCGTGAACATGTGCTTAACATGATGGTCCACTTCAATGTGGCGGAGTTGAATGGGTCTACCATCGATGAGGGCAGCCAGGTTAGCATAATCCTGCATTCTTTGCCAGAGAACTTCCTGCACTTTGTTAGTAATGTGATTCTTAACAAAGTGAAGTATAACCTTATAACTCTCCTCAACGAGTTGCAGACATACCAATCTTTACTGAAAAGTAAGAAGAGACAGAAGGGTGAGGCAAATGTTGCTTCATCCTCCAGGATGTTCCATAGAGGTACGACCTCAAGAACAAAGTCTGCACCTTCCTCTTCTAACTCTGCAAAAGGGGAGAAGAAGAAGGGTGGTAAGGGAAAAGGGAAGGCACCTGCTAACCCACTGCCTGTCGCCACAAAGAGGCGTTCACAAATTTCTAAAGGAAAGTGTTTCCATTGCAACAAAGATGGACACTGGAAAATGAATTGTCCTCGGTATCTGAAGTAGAAGAAAGTAGCCAAGACTAAAGCCAAGGTGGATAAAAGTAAATGTGATTTACTTGTGCTTGAAAATTGTTTAGTGGAGAATGATGATTCTACCTGGATAATTGATTCAAGCGCCACTAACCATGTTTGTTCTTCTTTTCAAGGGATTAGATCTTGGTGACAGCTAGAGGCTGGTGAGATGACGATGCGAGTAGGCACCGAGCATGTCGTCTCAACTGTGGCAGTGGGAGGACTCTAGTTAGCTTTACATAATAGGTTTCTTATTTTAAATGATGTATATATTGTTCTTGAACTAAAAAGGAACCTTATTTCTATAAAGTGTTTATTGCAATGTAAATATACTGTCTCTTTTGATTTGAATAAAGCGTTTATTCATAAAGATGGTGTTTTTATTCGCACAGCAAATCTGGAATCGAATTTATATGTGCTAAGGCCATTAGCCATTAATTCCCTCCATAATACTGAAATGTTCAGAACCGTTGAAACTCAATCAAAACGTCGACGAATTTCTCCAAAAGAAAATGACCATTTTTGGCATCTACGTTTAGGGCACATCAATCTCAATAGGATTGAGAGATTGGTAAAGAATGGACTTCTCAATAAGTTAGAAGAAAATTCTTTGCCAGTGTGTGAATTTTTCCTTGAGGGTAAGATGAGTAAACGACCTTTTACTGGAAAAGTTTCTAGAGCCAAGGAGCCTCTTGAGTTAGTACATTCTGACCTTTGTGGTCTTATGAATGTGCGAGCCCAAGGTGGCTATGAGTATTTTATCAGTTTTATTGATGATTACTCTGGGTATGGGTATGTTTATCTTATGCAACGGAAGTCTGAATCCTTTGAAAAGTTCAAAGAGTACAAGGCTGAAACGCATTAGATACATGGATTAAAACACTTTGATCTAATCGAGGTGGAGAGTTTTTGGACTCCGCATTCCAGAACTATTTGATAGAACATGGAATCGTTTTCCAACTCTCAGCGCCAAGTACACCTCAGCAGAATGGTGTAG